>NC_086444.1:641993418-641995918 GCF_028390025.1 Pseudophryne corroboree
GCTACAGCCGGGAAATCCACCTTTCTACCTCAAGTCACTCCCCAACAGAAAAAGGCACCGACTTTTCAACCGCAGCCCTTTCGTTCCTTTAAAAATAAGAGAGCAAAGGGCTATTCATATCTGCCACGAGGCAGAGGTCGAGGGAAGAGACAGCAACAGGCAGCTCCTTCCCAGGAACAGAAGCCCTCCCCGGCTTCTACAAAAGCCTCAGCATGACGCTGGGGCTTCTCAAGCGGACTCGGGGACGGTGGGCGGTCGTCTCAAAAATTACAGCGCGCAGTGGGCTCACTCGCAGGTAGATCCCTGGATCCTGCAGATAATATCTCAGGGGTACAGGTTGGAATTAGAGACAGATCCACCTCGCCGTTTCCTGAAGTCTGCTTTACCAACGTCCCCCTCCGAAAGGGAGACGGTTTTGGAAGCCATTCACAAGCTGTACTCTCAGCAGGTGATAGTCAAGGTACCTCTTCTACAACAAGGGAAGGGGTATTATTCCACTCTTTTTGTGGTACCGAAGCCGGATGGCTCGGTAAGGCCTATTCTAAATCTGAAGTCCTTGAACCTGTACATAAAGAAGTTCAAGTTCAGAATGGAGTCACTCAGAGCAGTGATAGCGAACCTGGAAGAGGGGGATTTTATGGTATCCTTGGACATCAAGGATGCGTATCTCCACGTTCCAATTTACCCCTCACACCAGGGGTACCTCAGGTTCGTTGTACAAAACTGTCACTATCAGTTTCAGACGCTGCCGTTCGGATTGTCCACGGCACCTCGGGTCTTTACAAAGGTAATGGCCGAGATGATGATTCTTCTTCGAAGAAAAGGCATATTAATTATCCCATACTTGGACGATCTCCTAATAAGGGCAAGGTCCAGAGAACAGCTAGAGATGGGATTAGCACTGTCTCAAGAAGTGCTAAAACAGCACGGGTGGATTCTGAATATTCCAAAATCCCAGTTAATGCCGACAACTCATCTGCTGTTCCTAGGGATGATTCTGGACACGGTTCAGAAAAAGGTTTTTCTCCCGGAGGAAAAAGCCAAGGAGTTATCCGAGCTTGTCAGGAACCTCCTAAAACCAGGAAAGGTGTCTGTACATCAATGCACAAGAGTCCTGGGAAAAATGGTGGCTTCTTACGAAGCAATTCCATTCGGCAGATTCCACGCAAGAATTTTCCAAAGGGATCTGTTGGACAAATGGTCAGGGTCGCATCTTCAGATGCACCTGCGGATAACCCTGTCTCCAAGGACAAGGGTGTCTCTTCTGTGGTGGTTGCAGAGTGCTCATCTATTGGAGGGCCGCAGATTCGGCATACAGGATTGGATCCTGGTGACCACGGACGCCAGCCTGAGAGGCTGGGGAGCAGTCACACAAGGAAGAAACTTCCAGGGAGTATGGACGAGCCTGGAAACGTCTCTTCACATAAACATTCTGGAACTAAGAGCAATATACAATGCTCTAAGCCAGGCAGAACCTCTGCTTCAGGGAAAACCGGTGTTGATCCAGTCGGACAACATCACGGCAGTCGCCCATGTGAACAGACAGGGCGGCACAAGAAGCAGGAGTGCAATGGCAGAAGCTGCAAGGATTCTTCGCTGGGCAGAGAATCATGTGATAGCACTGTCAGCAGTGTTCATCCCGGGAGTGGACAACTGGGAAGCAGACTTCCTCAGCAGACACGATCTTCACCCGGGAGAGTGGGGACTTCATCCAGAAGTCTTCCACATGCTGGTAACCCGTTGGGAAAGACCAATGGTGGACATGATGGCGTCTCGCCTCAACAAAAAACTGGACAGGTATTGCGCCAGGTCAAGAGATCCGCAGGCAATAGCTGTGGACGCGCTGGTAACACCTTGGGTGTACCAGTCGGTGTATGTGTTTCCTCCTCTGCCTCTCATACCAAAAGTATTGAGAATTATACGGCAAAGAGGCGTAAGAACGATACTAGTGGTTCCGGATTGGCCAAGAAGGACTTGGTACCCGGAACTTCAAGAGATGATCACGGAAGATCCGTGGCCTCTACCTCTAAGGAGGGACTTGCTTCAGCAGGGTCCCTGTCTGTTTCAAGACTTACCGCGGCTGCGTTTGACGGCATGGCGGTTGAACGCCGGATCCTAAAGGAAAAAGGCATGCCGGAAGAAGTCATTCCTACTTTGATTAAAGCAAGGAAGGAAGTAACCGTGCAACATTATCACCGAATTTGGCGAAAATATGTTGCGTGGTGCGAAGATCGGAGTGCTCCGACGGAGGAATTTCAACTGGGTCGATTCCTACATTTCCTGCAATCAGGATTGTCTATGGGTCTCAAATTGGGATCTATTAAGGTTCAAATTTCGGCCCTGTCGATTTTCTTTCAAAAAGAATTGGCTTCAGTCCCTGAAGTCCAGACCTTTGTTAAGGGAGTGTTGCATATACAGCCTCCTGTGGTGCCTCCAGTGGCACCGTGGGATCTCAATGTGGTTTTGGACTTTCTAAAATCTCATTGGTTTGAACCACTAA
>NC_086444.1:642608418-642703418 GCF_028390025.1 Pseudophryne corroboree
CGCATATGTTTATAGTTTTTGTACATACATTTTGCCCTTAGTAAATCATATACCCATGCATACATATAAGACACCTAACATCTGTACTGAGAAACATACTGTATATGTCTAGTCTTCTATGTATTATAAAACAGAAAAGTTAAACACTGAGTAAAAATATATAGGAAAAAAATAAGTCTGTTCCACTAGGGAAATACTGTAAGCAGTACATGCTCACTGCTTATCCTGTTCTTTCCCTCTTTATCAGAGTGCTGTGTTATTTACAGTTCGTGATGAGCGGGTTCGGTTTCTCGGGAACCGAACCCCCCCGAACTTCACCCTTTTTACACGGGTCCGAGCCATACTCGGATTCTCCCGTATGGCTCGGTTAACCCGAGCGCGCCCGAACGTCATCATCCCGCTGTCGGATTCTCGTGAGATTCGGATTCTATATAAGCAGCCGCGCGTCGCCGCCATTTTCACTCGTGCATTGGAAATGTTAGGGAGAGGACGTGGCTGGCGTCCTCTCCGTTTATTCATTGTTGAGTTGATGCAAATATTTGTGCTTGCTTATATCATTGTGGGGACTGGGGAGCAGCTTTATATTAATATAGGAGGAGTACAGTGCAGAGTTTTGCTGATCAGTGACCACCAGTTTTATCCGTTCTCTGCCTGAAAAAAACACTCCATATCTGTGCTCAGTGTGCTGCATATATCTGTGCTCACACTGCTTAATTGTGGGGACTGGGGAGCAGCTGTATTATATAGCAGGAGTACAGTGCAGAGTTTTGCTGACCAGTGACCACCAGTATACGTTGTCTGCCTGAAAAACACTCCATATCTGTGCTCAGTGTGCTGCTTTATTGTGGGGACTGGGGACCACCAGTATAATATTATATAGGAGGAGTACAGTGCAGAATTTTGCTGACCAGTGACCACCAGTATATAATATATAGCATTACGGTACAGTAGGCCACTGCTGTACCTACCTCTGTGTCGTGATTAAGTATACTATCCATCTAGATTCTATACCTGTGGTGCATTTCAGTTGTGCAGTTTGCTGACACAGTGACCACCAGTATACTATATATAGCAGTACGGTACGGAAGGCCACTGCTGTACCTACCTCTGTGTCGTCAATAAGTATACTATCCATCTACATTCTATACCTGTGGTGCATTTTAGTTTTGCAGTTTGCTGACACAGTGACCACCAGTATACTATATATAGCAGTACGGTACGGAAGGCCACTGCTGTACTTACCTCTGTGTCGTCATTAAGTATACTATCCATCTACATTCTATACCTGTGGTGCATTTTAGGTTTGCAGTTTGCTGACACAGTGACCACCAGTATACTATATATAGCAGTACGGTACGGAAGGCCACTGCTGTACCTACCTCTGTGTCGTCATTAGGTATACTATCCATCTACATTCTATACCTGTGGTGCATTTTAGTTTTGCAGTTTGCTGACACAGTGACCACCAGTATACTATATATAGTGTTCACTCTAAGATTTTTTTAGGGCAGGGTGCTGATCACGGGGATGGCACATTTTTCATTCGGGAGGGCACATTTTTCAGTTAGAAGGGCAAAATTAGGTACATACTAAAATGCTTGGTCCTCCCATTCCCACATGCTAAAGAATGGACAGTGCAAAAATTTAGGGGCGTTGTTTTTCGTGGGGAAGGGGCATGGCCACATAATAGTGGCACTTCCCATTACACCACACAGTAGTGCAGCTAATACACACTGCATCGGGTAGAACCTCCTATACACACTGCGACAGGTAGAGCACGTTATACATATTGCGCCAGGTACAGCACGTTATACACTTTGCACCAGGTACAGCACGTTATACACTTTGCACCAGGTACAGCACGTTATACACATTGCACCAGGTAGAGCACGTTATACACATTGCGCCAGGTACAGCACGTTATACACATTGCGCCAGGCAGAGCACGTTATACACATTGCGCCAGGCAGAGCACGTTATACACATTGCGCCAGGCAGAGCACGTTATACACATTGCGCCAGGCAAAGCACGTTATACACATTGCGCCAGGCAGAGCACGTTATACACATTGCGCCAGCTGAGCGCGTTATACACATTGCGCCAGCTGAGCGCATTATACACATTGCGCAAGGCAGAGCGCGTTATACACATTGCGCCAGGCAGAGCGCATTATACACATTGCGCCAGGCAGAGAGCGTTATACACATTGCGCCAGGCAGAGCGCGTTATACACATTGCGCCAGGCAGAGCGCGTTATACATATTGCGCCAGTTAGAACGCGTTATACACACTGCGCCCGGTAGAGCGCGTTATACACAATGCACCCGGTAGAGCACACTGCACCAGGTAAGAGCACTGAAGCACACTGCACCAGGTAAGAGCACTGAGGCACACTGCACCAGGTAAGAGCACTGAGGCACACTGCACCAGGTAAGAGCACTGAGGCACACTGCACCAGGTAAGAGCACTGAGGCACATTGCAGTAACCACCTTGTCCCCCCCAGGGCCGTAGCGGACACCTCAAAGCAAGAGCGACAGCGCGGCCACCGCCTCAGATGGCACCGCGGGAAGCCCCAGTCACAAAGCCCAGCTTTACCTACAAGATCATGGAGGACACCGATCCCTGCAAATCGCCAGCACCCCCCAAAAACGCTGTGGCAACCCATCCATCACCCGCACTCGGCACTAGCCTTCACTCACCTGCCGCAAGCAGCCAGGCGCCAAAGAGGAAGGGAAATTGGCTCCACCTCCTCTTTACATCATTCAGCCCGGGACCAGCATCAGGCAAACATACAAAAATCCCCCTTAGGGATTGGCCTAATGAGGAGCGCGTCACCGGGTCTTTGCAATCACTGGGGACAGTGTGCTTAATGTGTCCGGCGGCGTGGTGGGGTCCGGCGGGCAGCAAAGTGCGGGGCGGGAGGGCGCACGCAAACGGGCAGGGTGGCATTTAGGTGTCTAAAAAAGGGGCAGGGCGCAGCGCCCTGTGAAAGACACCTAGAGTGAACACTATATATATATATATATATATATATATATATATATATATATAGCAGTACGGTACGGAAGGCCACTGCTGTACCTACCTCTGTGTCGTCATTAAGTATACTATCCATCTACATTCTATACCTGTGGTGCGCCTCTTTTTTTACTTTGCATCATGTGCTGTTTGGGGACAATTTTTTTGAAGTGCCATCCTGTCTGACACTGCAGTGCCACTCCTAGATGGTCCAGGTGTTTGTGTCGGCCACTTGTGTCGCTTAGCTTAGTCACACAGCGACCTTGGTGCGCCTCTTTTTTTCTTTGCATCATGTGCTGTTTGGGGACAATTTTTCTTGTGTCGCTTAGCTTAGTCACACAGCGACCTTGGTGCACCTCTTTTTTTCTTTGCATCATGTGCTGTTTGGGGACTATTTTTTTGAAGTGCCATCCTGTTTGACACTGCAGTGCCACTCCTAGATGGGCCAGGTGTTTGTGTCGGCCACTAGTGTCGCTTAGCTTAGCCATCCAGCGACCTCGGTGCAAATTTTAGGACTAAAAATAATATTGTGAGGTGTGAGGTGTTCAGAATAGACTGGAAATGAGTGGAAATTATGGTTATTGAGGTTAATAATACTATGGGATCAAAATGACCCCCAAATTCTATGATTTAAGCTGTTGTTTAGGTTTTTTTGAAAAAAACACCCTAATCCAAAACACACCCGAATCCGGCAAAAAATTTTCAGGGAGGTTTTGCCAAAACGCGTCCGAATCCAAAACACGGCCGCGGAACCGAATCCAAAACCAAAACACAAAACCCGAAAAATGTCCGGTGCACATCACTATTTACAGTGCCTCCTCTGCCATCCAGTTGGCTAAAGGATAGAAATTGTGTTCCAATTTAAGAGGTGGGCAAGGAGTAGACGACAACATTGTAACATGCACTCTGACTGTTGCATTCTGTATACAAGGGGGCGATTTATGGTCCTGCAGGGAGTACTGAAAAAGGGCAGGGTGCTTTTTCACATTTCAAAAATGGGCAGGGTGCAGCACCCTGCTGAAACAGCCTAGAAGGAACACTAGCTTTAGTAAGGTTTGGTACAGAGGACAATTTGTCTACCTCAGATTTCTAATATCTTTTTTGATTAGGGTCAGGACTTGTGTGTGGAAAACATTGTTGTCCTCTCTCCCATTTCAGAGAGTTGAAAGGTATACAAAATAGGCCATAGAATATGTTCAAGGTTTATGCCCATGGGCATTAGATCTCAGTGTGGGGTTTGTAGGATGGAATGCATTTTATATGCATGGAGGAGATTAAACACCCGAGCCTGGGATTGCTTCCCTCCGGGTGGGAAAGGGTTAATGTTTCTGGGAGGCTTTGTTGTGAGGTCTGGTTAGCCTATGGGGTGAGAGATAAGGGGTTGGGTTTTAGGTCCATTTCAGGATTGCTCTAGGAATCCATTTTAGGGAATTGTTTCCTCGTGGATGTTACCTTCCCTCCTATGTGTAGTTGTTATGTTGTTGGTGTCAGTTTTTGTGGCGGGAAAGAACGGCTGCAGTTGCCATCTGTCTTTTGAGCTTGAGGTTCTCTCTCCTCCAATACATGGCTTTGGCTGATTTTATCCTACCTGGGTCAGCGGCACCACCAGTCCATGTGGGCCTGTCATTGGGGTGGGATGTGGCTACCTTGGGAATGGATATGGGGGCTGGCTGCGTGCCGCCCCCGTGGTAAAGTGATGTACGCAGTTGGCGATCTTGCACTGTGGGGTCCGTTCTTTCTGTTCCACCATACTTTATTTTTTCTCTTTCATTCAGTTAGAGTTATGCTAGTTTAGTTATACCTTAAATAGTTTAGTTTTAAATTAATAAATAAAGCTGACCTTACTTTCCCCTTATGCAAGTCTCAGTGTCTTTTATTTATAAGGATTAAGGTGGTATTGTTTTGCCTTTCTCTGCCGGGAGGAGGGCATTCATCAGGTGATGGGGAGTTTAATACAAACTAATCCTTGGCTGTGTATAAATCACTGCTTTTTAAACTAATTTCTCATTTGTACAAATAGTATGTGAATCTTTTGTTTTCTGGAAAATAAAAAAAGATTTAGTTTAGGTGGTACGTCACTAGAGGAGTACCTGCTGAGCTAGAATTTTCTGGATTCTTTGGGTTGATGTTTCCTGTATTTTGGTACTTCAAAGACCCTTGCAATAGAAGTAAGAGGCCTAAAAGTCAAATGTGTGAAAATTGTCCTTTCAAATGTAATGATACAGTTCAGTGTTCAGAATTAAATCCTGTGACGAGGATGGCAAGTAGCCAACTAATTGTGATATCAGCATTTGGTCACCTGTATGACTGGCCTGTTTTTAATCATACATGTTTTAGGTTTTTAAAGAAATCTATTTAAACAGCAAATCAAGTCCTTGATCTGCAATGGCAGATCATATGTAGCAGTTACAAATCAGGTTTGGTTTCCTAGGACTACACACAAGTTAAATGGTTTCACAAACTAAAGGGGGGTATACACAGAGCAACATTTACTTAATTTCTAAGCAATCTGACTAGATTGCTTAGAAATTAAGATCACGTCACTCCGTGTGTAGGGGTGCAGGTGAAAGCGATGCGCGGTCCCAAGTGTCCTTATCGCCGGTGCTAGATTGGCCTGCATGAAGGCACAATCTAGCAGGTCGCTCATTTCACAGCTGGGTGAAATGAGCGGCCCCCTGTGTTCGTCACCCCCCCCTCGCTCAGCACATCGCGCTGTGCTGAGCTGGGGGAGAGAAGTGTGCTGAGCGGTTCGCTCAGCACACAACTCCCATCTGTACGGCCCTTAAGGCTGCCCTTTAATGTGGTTAACAGTGTATTAATCAAGTTTTTGGTGCTCAATTCAAGTTACTGGATTGCAACAACCTCTGTTTGTTTATTTCCAGTGAGGACAAATTTTGTTTATTTTATACTTCTTGTTGTTGGCTGGGAAAAGTTACAGTCCCCTATCTCATGCATGGGACCTTTTATGGTTCTACAATTGGAGGAGAGGGAAAATTATTGTAGTAAAAATGGAGTGAAGTCATTGTAGATCATACTTGCCTACCTGACCCTCTCCATGAGGGAGAAAATGCTCTGTTCCTGGACTTTCCTGGTAATGTATGATTGCCATCACCTGTGGTGAGCTAGTTAATTGATAAGAAAGGTGTTTCACCACAGGTGATGGCAATCATACATTACCAGGAAAGTCCAGGAACAGAGCATTTTCTCCCTCATGGAGAGGGTCAGGTAGGCAAGTATGTTAGATGTAGGGATACTTAGACTATCATTGGGGTCAATTCTATTCGGCAACTAAAGAATAGCGCCGGGAATTAGCTCCCGACGCTATTCAATTCTGCTACTAGTTGCCCGCAATTGTCGGGAATTCTTCTCTCATCCCCGGGGGATGGGAGAAGAAACCCGACAAAAGTGCTGCCTCGCGGCCGGCGCGAGGCTGATTCTGTCGGGAATCAGCATCGCCGCGGGTAGTTAAGTCGGAGAATGCCCGTTCTCCCGACAAAACTACCTGTTAAGTCGGCGAGAACGGCACATCGCCGACTTAACTTTAGCTGAATTGAATAGCGTCGGAAGCTAATTCCCGGCGCTATTCTTTAGTTGCCGAATAGAATTGACCCCATTGTCTCTGTAGTGTTGGCTGTTATACAAAAAGAGCTTTAACAGATTCTATTGTGGTGAACCCAGACTACTACCTTTTCATACTGAATTATTAATTAGCATAACATTTTTATGTCTGCTAGTTACCAGCCCATCAAAATGAAGTAACAACATAACAGTAATGTCAGCGCCGGCAGATGTGTGTCCCCGAATTGAGCAATACTTGAACTGCTCCGTCAGGCACCATCTAGTGGACGCCGGCACGCAAAACACTTGACTACCCCCCCATAGAGGCAAGGAACATTGTTAGCCTTTTATTATATAAAATTTTGTCTACAAGTAGGCAGCTAAATAAATATTTTGGCATCTAGTGGGAGTTTTTTTCCCTTTTTTTTATTTTTTTATTATTAAATAAGACATTTTTTTTTTTAATTATTATTTTTTTTTTTTGCATTCCTGTAACAGGAATATTATTTCATTTAATACCTCTATTGTTTATACACAATCGACATCATAAAAGGTTCCAGCAACAATAATAGTTATATTAGAGTCATTGTTTGTGGGGTGGTGTTTTTTTTTTTTTTTTTTTTCCTTTTTCTTTAAATTCTTTCCAAATAATTCCTGGCTGGTGTCTGCCATAGTTTGCCTATGCTAACGGTACCACATGGAAGAGATGTCCTACAGAGTCACATTAAGACCTGCTGGTGTATATATAGTCCTGTTAGCTAATCGTTAAATGTAGAGAAACTGTAGTAAAAGCCCTAACTATTTCCACTTGTAAAGCAATTATCTGGTACCTACCACCATGTCTAGTGGTGCCAATATAATTTACTGTGTGTGAGCGGGTGCCATTATATAAGTTCACCTCACTAGTACTGGATAGGACTCCCTTTTGCCACCAAAACATCTGGAATTATGTGGCTCGGAATCTGCAAGATGCTTGAAGCACTCCATAAGGTGCATACACATGGTGAGATAATGACAATCTCCGATTTTGACTATGCAATTTCCCTTTAACTTCCCGGAGCCCAGAAGCACTGATTTTTACTATCTGTACCCTCAATTTTGATTGTGCAATTTTGACTATACTATATACTAGATTGTACACTTTATAGTCAAGATTGACTTGACTGCACAGTCTGTTTTTCCTTGCGACACCGGCCCCGCAGGATGCGCATCGGTATCGCAGCTGGCTAAACACAGTGCGATTTGCACTAACTTTCCTTGCAATTTTGACTATATAGTCAAAATCGCAAGGATAAATCTCACTGTCTGTACACAACTTTTAGAGCAGCGGTTGACATATTTGTAAGATAATGATCATTATCCTAAAATAATGGGTACTAATTTAACAACTAGTTTATTTATAAGCACAATTTAAAAGAAATAAAAGTTGTAACATTTAAATATGGCAGCTTGCAGACATTCAGTCCAAGAATGGCTTCCCCAGTTATAGCTTACATGGCAGAAGGATGCAGTGCAGGGCATCTTCTACTCTGGGACCAGCAGTACATAATCCGGAAGTGGCACGTGGCACTACACCACTCTCCACCATCACCGTGCCAGCAATGCTGTGGCACCGTCTTGGTGACTTTTATTGTTTGCATTATGACATTGTGCTCTGAAATACTTTGGAAGTAGCCATTAGAAGATGGGTAGAATGTTAACTTGAACGGATGAACATGGTCCGTAACAACACTCATTTATTTGGCATTTAAAATGATGTATTAGGGCCTAGTGTGTCAAGAAATCAATCTTACAACATTACACCACCAGCCTATACCATTGACACAAGGCAAGTTGGATTCATGTTGTTTTTACATCAGTTTGTAATCATACCATCTGCGGGTGTGGATCATTAGATTGACAGTGTCTAGGTCGACAATGTTAGGTCGACCACTATAGGTTGACAGGGTTTCTAGGGCGACATGTTCTAGGTCAACAGGTCAAAAGGTAGACATGAGGTTTTCAGGTTTTTTGGTGTCGTTTTCTCCGTACAGTGACCGGGAAGCCCAATTAGTGTACCGTGTCCCCTCGCTACCGCTGCGCTCGGCACAGGTTAGTATTCCCAATTGTAGTCCGCGTGGATCGTTAAGTATGAAAAAGTTCAAAAAAAGAAAAAAATGTGAAAAACTCATGTAGACCTTTTGACCTGTCGACCTAGAAACCCTGTCGACCTTTTGACTGTCGACCTATAGTGGTCGACCTAAACATGGTCGACCTAGGCACTGTCGATCTTCAGACCGGATCCCCCATCTGCATGTTACAGCAGAAACTGAGATTCTGCAGGTCTGTTGTTTTTTTGTTATCTTCAGCTGTCCAGTTTGGAGAGCCTGTGGACTCTGTATACTTTGTTTTATGTTGTAGCTGACATTAGTCAATAGTGTAACCCTTTTTATGCTTCTGTAGCCTGTCCACTTGAAGGTTTGTCATGCTGTATGTTCAAAGAAGCTGATTTGCATATCACTGTTGTAATGTATGGTTATTTAAGTTACTGTCACCTTCCAACTAGCTTTAAACAGTCTGGTTGTTCTCTGAACATTATCATTAACAAGCTATTCTCACCCACAGAATTGATTTGCACTTGATTTTGTGTGTGTGTGTGTGTGTGTGTGTGTGTGTGTGTGTGTGTGTGTGTGTGTGTTCTGCCAAGTGATGCATCTGTCCACTGTATTTACAGATCTGGCCTTTCGGCAATCAATCTTTTGTATCTTAACTTATGACCAGCATTAATTGTACATGATAATCCCTATAATTAATTTCACTTGGCAAAGCAATAATGTAATTTTAGTAAGCAGGCTGTACTAATATTTGTTAGAAATAGTTATTTTCCAGAATACATGAGATGCACATGATATTTCTGCAATATCCTCAAATGTTAATAGGATATTTGGAAAGTGTGAAGCTCTGCATGTTTTTAAAGACTTGTGCTTCTTCTTTCTTTGAACCAGTGAGAGGATGTCCACTGTTAACAGAGATTCCTATCTTCTATTGTTATAGCACAGTGGGTCTCAAACTTTTTTTCTGTCGTAACACACGTAGAGTGAAATCCAAATGAGTGACGCACAGTTTTAAGGATATAAGAATAAATTTACCTTATTGTACCCAAAGTACACACTCAATGTTTTTTTTTAAAACTTCTACATACCAATCTAAGTTTACTTACATTAGGAACAGGGCTGTCTTAATAGCAGTGTAGGTCCCTAGCAAAGCAATGCACTGGGGCCCCTACACACCCGAGCGTAACTAGACCTTTTGGTGCCCTGTGCCAAAAAGAGGTATGGAGCCCCTCCCCTTCCCTACCCATATAACTGGAATAGACACAGCAGCGTGTTGTCACGGAGGAGGGACGTAGTCACACAATACAACCCCTAATTCAAATTACGCCACGGTAAGGCATCCAATTTCTCATTACACCGCATAGTAGAGCACCTTATTGACATTACAACACAAAGTAGTGTTCCTTATTTACATTTCGCCACATACTAGTGCCCCTTATACAGATTACACAACACAATAGAGCCCCTTATTCATTTAATGCCAAACATTAGCACCCCTTCTACATATTATGCTACACAGTGGTGCTCCTTATTACACTATGCGCAGGAGCTGGAAAGGCGGAGCTCTGGAGTGAGCCCTGGACAGTCCTGACAGCCAGGCCTGGCGTAAGAAATTGTGGGCCCTGGTACTGGCAAAATAGGCAGGGCTTCCCCATGTGTCCCACCCATGCGCAGATCTCCGGGAAAATGGCGCGGCTGCCATTTTCCCTGAGATCTCTCTACTGCGCATGCGCAGAACGCCGTGAAAATGGCCGCTGGGCCATTTTCACTGTGTTCTAGCGGCGCTGCGGATGCCGGTGCTGGACTTCGGAGGGGTAAGTATTTTACAAATTGGTGCAGTGTGTGCGGTCGGGGCCCCCTCTGGACTCAGGGGCCCGTGTGCACCACGCACACTGCACCCATTATAGAAACGCCAGTGGTCCCACCAGCTCCTCATGATGACCTCATGTGAGGTAGACAGGCTAAGCTGCTGGCATCCTCAATTGTGCTGGGTGGCTGGCGGAGGGAAAGGGGTGGTATAACGGGCAGCAGTTTTATTGATGAATGTTATGTCCAGCTGGCAGAAGGGAAGGAAGGATTTTAATTTCCGTGGCCGTAAGGGGTATTGGGATTGCTATCAGTTGCAGCTGCTGGTTGAAGGCGCAACCCACAGCGGGGGGGGGGGGGGGGGGGGTGTCAGGGGGTGGTCAGGGGAGGAGGCTGCAATACTTACTGCATCCTGCCCCAACAATCCAAAGTAAGTCGGCTGTGATATGATTTTATTTCACATGTTTCAATAGAGCCAATTTTTTACTGCTCGTCAGTCCTATTCCATCTGTGTGCCCCAATACCAGAGTCCTCCTTTCCCTTTGTTGTTTGACTATAGATCTGAATATATGTAGATAGATTAAACATATTAAAACATACAAAGTAGACTCAGATATAGATGAAATTGAAAATAAGAATACTAAGTAAATGTTAATAATTTGGTTCAGTATGAACTACCGGTGACCAGGATGCCAGCCATCGGTATCCCGACAGCGGCATCCCAGTCAGTAGTATGTCGGCAGCAGGGCAATCACTCAAAAGGCCCTTGTGGGATCAATGCGCTGGCGACTTAGCAGGCACGTTCTATTTGTGGACACCCACAGAGGGAAAATAGCCTGTCTTGCCGGTATTCCTGTGTCGGTATTGTACTGCCGCTCAGGATTCCGGCGTTGGCATTCTGATCACCGGGATCCCGAGCGGTGGTATCGTAACCGCTTCACTTCTAATTAAATAAATCTGATTAGTAATACAAAATAGAATGTGCAAAAGCACTTTTCAGAGAAACAAACAAACACACACACACACACACACACACACACACACACACACACACACACACACACACACACACACACACACACATTTTGAATGAAAACACTATTTTTTTTTTTATTCTTTTTTATTTCAATTGAAGCATATCAAAGAATCACATCAAAGTACATTGATAAACATGTTTGATAAGATCCATCACATGAACACTGGTCTGTCATATAATCGAGACAAAGTAGCATTGTAGTCTATTGTTAGGACCAGAGTACATATATACGTCACAGCAAAGTTTCCTTCAAGTATTGAAAACAAATGAAATAGAATGAGTCCGGATCTATGCCCACACCCACACCTACACCCACCTCCCCCTATGGCAGAGTGCTACATTCCCCCTTAAACTAACCGGCCACAAACGAAACTGGTGGGTCCTGTTCATAAACTCTAGTTTCGTACCATAAAGTATTGCGGAAACATTTCCACACTTGTTCCTTTAATGGGTGGGATAGAGTTTCTATGTAGCTCTCCCATGTTTCGAAAAATTTTGCAGTGAACTTTTCCTTTTGTAGGGAAGCCTCCAGCCATTCCATTCTGAAAATGTGAAAGATCTTCCCTAGAAAAAGTGATAATGGCGGTGCAGAGGGCTGTATCCACATTTGTAAAATGCATTTTTTGGCTGCTGCAGAGATCATCATCAATAATTTTTTAACGCCCTGTGCCATCCTAGTGCCTTCCGGCATCATACCAAATATTGCCCATTCAGGGGTAAGCGGTAAATAGTTAACTAGGTGTTGGGTAACATATCTCCATATTTGGACCCAGAATCTCCGGATTATAGGGCACTCCCATAGGCAGTGAAACAACTCAGCTCGTTGATTACCACATCTAGGGCAGGACGCGTCTTCCAATAAACCCATTAGATGTCTACGGTGTGGTGACAGATATGTTCTGTGCCATATATTTAAAAAGAGTTCGGTGTAGGATGCAGCAGGTATCAGCCTCATGGATAATTCAAGGTGCTTCAGCAAATTCGTTACAGAAAGGGATGGGAAATGATCTGTCCATTGCGCTAGTCCCGTCGTTGTATCAGTATATTGTAAGGGCGTGTGTAAGAATGAGTACAGAGTAGAGATCGCCTTGGAAGAGGGGTTCCCAGCCAGCAACAATTTATCTAATGGGTTATCATAATCCTGTGGGGATAATAATCTAGAGACAGTAGCTACATAATGTTGAGCTTGTAAGTATGCTAAGGGGAACGTATTTAGTATTGGAAAGAGTTCCACTGCCTGTGCCAGCGTGAGTGGTTTTTGCGATTCACCACTTATAATTTGTCATATAGAAGTAATACCATACCGTTCCCAAAGAGTGAAAGGGTGACTCGCGTTACCATCCTGAAAACGATTATTGCGGACTAGGGGGAGGAAAAGGGACGCATGTGGATTTAGGGAGCATTTATGTCGCAGGGTATGCCAGACCTTCCTAGTGGACGTTAGTAGTGGATTCGCTCGAACCGAGGCAGGTATTTCTTCTTCGTGTAAATGCAAGAAGGAGGTCATACTACCACCACCCAGGAAGGCAGACCCTAAGGCCGTATTGGAGTACATATTCCCTCCATGCAGCCAATCTCTCAAATAGCGTAAGTGGGAGGCGTAACTATATTCCAACACATTGGGGAGATTTACACCTCCATTGTGTCTACGCTGTTGTAATTTTACCAAGCTAATTCGTGCTCGCTTACCATTCCAAATGAATGTACGTATTATTTAGTTGATTTCTGTCGTGGCATTTCTAGAAAGTAAAATAGGAAGAGATTGCAATGGATATAGAAGCCTAGGAAATAGGATCATTTTCACCAGGTTCACTCTGCCCAAAAACGATATTTTAAGATGTCTCCAACGTTCAGTATCCTCCCTCATACTGCGTATGATTTGTTTTAGATTAAGGCTGTATAGGTTTGTCAAATTTTTTGGTATCTGTACCCCTAGATAAGTGATCGCTTTAGTTGTCCATCCAACTGTGGCTTCTCTGAACCAGGCCGGGCGCGCATAGCCCGGTTTTAAATATAGGGACGTGGATTTTTCAAAGTTGACCTCGAATCCCGATACTCTTCCAAATTCCCTAATACGCTCCATCAGCGGTCCCAGGGCCCTCCTTGGCTCCGATAGGAACAAGAGGACATCGTCGGCGAATGCCGATATTTTTACCTCCTCTACTCCGATACTAATGCCTCTAAATTGAGACCAATTCTGCAGTACCCGCAACATAGGGTCCAATGCTAGATTGAAGAGTAGGGGCGAAAGGGGGCAACCCTGTCTCGTCCCTCTGGTAAGCTCAATTTTATCCCCCTTTGTCCCATTAATCAATAATGAGGTGTGTGGTTGGGTATAGAAAATTTTTATTAGAGATTGGAATGTTAGTCCAAAGCCCCTCCTCTCTAGTATATCGTGTAGATAGGGCCAAGAGACCATGTCAAATGCTTTAGTTGCATCTAGGCTTAAAAGCATGTTTGGGGTATCCGTCTGGAGATTCGCCGCCATTACTGCAGCTATGGCAGTGCGAATTCCCTTTACTGAGTGTCTGCCTTTGGTAAAGCCCAGTTGGTGGTCTGTGAGCATGGATGCTAAAAAGGATTGGAGCCTATCTGCCATTATCTTAGCTAGGATTTTGAAGTCAACGTTTAAAAGCGTGATGGGCCGGTAAGAGGATGGTAGGGAAAGGTTTTTATTGGGTTTTGGTAGAAGAGTTGTGAAAGCCTGGTTAAAAGTGGGGTACGTAGGAAATTCTGATTGGATATGTCTATATAAGGCATGTATTGCTGGGATGGCATCATGATGTAAGAGTTTGTAATATTCTATGGAGTAACCATCCGGTCCTGGTGATTTGTTGAGATGCATAGAAGAGATTGCCTTAGCAATCTCTTCCTCTGTGATTGCTCTCTCGAGGTCTTCCCTCTGCAAGGGTGTTATGCAAGGGAGATTCGCCTCATCTAGTAGTTTATCTGACAAGACCGGGTCATGTGGGGTCGGTGCGTAAAGCTGACGGAAATAGTTCTGGAATGTCCGTGCGATGTCTGCAGTTTTAGTGTGTAGGGTATCAGTGCGACTGTCAAGTATAGTAGATATGTGTCCATGTCGCTTAAAGCTTTTGGTCATGTTTGCCAGCAAAGTCCCCGTTTTGTTTCCCCAGCGGAAGTATTTTTGTTTAGTATAGTCCAGTTTTTGCTGGGCTTGTGTTACTAAGAAACTATCATATAGACGGCGTGATTCAATATAGGTGTTGTGAGTGAGGGAAGTAGGGTCTGAGATATATGCTGCCAGGTGTGCCCGCATAGTGTGTAGTAAGTCATCATGTTGTGTCTTGTTTACCCGATTTCTGTTCGCTACATATGACATAATGTGTCCCCTCATCACTACCTTGGACGTTTCCCAAAATAAGACAGGGTTGTCCCAATGTTCCAGATTATCATCCGAGAACTCCGCTAACTTCAATCTGAGAAACTTTTTGAATTGTTCTGAGTGGAAAAGGTAAGAGGGGAATCGCCAGAAGAATGGGCGTGAGCCCACGGATCGGGCATTGAGCGTAACCGACACCGGTGCGTGGTCGGAGACCGCAATGTCCCCTATCTGGGTATCTATGGTGTCAGAAAGTAGAGGCGTGGACAACAGTATGTGATCTATGCGAGAGAAGGACCCATGGACCGCCGAGTGGAACGTGTAAGACCTATCCGTGGGGTTAAGAATTCTCCATGGATCAATTAAAGAATGATCCACGAGTAATCTAGAAATCTGGCGCCACTGAGGGGCCATCAGGTTCGCCGGGGTCGGGCATTTATCGATTAAAGGGTCTAAAATTGTGTTGAAATCACCGCCTATTATGAGTTCGTGGTTGCTTCTACTATGGAGTAGTTGCGAGATACGTTGGTAAAAAGCTGGTTGATCAACGTTAGGAGCATACAAATTGAGCAGAGTGAACCTAGCATCATATATCTGAACGTCCATAAGAATATAGCGGCCCTCCGGGTCCAGGTTTGTATTTAAGATAGTATAGGGGAGGTGTCGCGCCAAGATTATTGCCACTCCGCGTGATTTGGTACGGTAAGGCGCAGAAAAGCAATCCCCTATCCACCCATCACGTAGAGCGGAGTCCTCTCCCCTCTTCCAATGCGTCTCTTGAATATAGACAATATCAGGCTTGAGTTTTTTAAGGGCGGAGGTCACTTTTTTGCGTTTTATTGGGGTGTTGAGACCCCCCACATTCCATGAGGTAATTTTGATGGAGCGGGGTAGTCGTTGGGTAGGGTTGTGTGGTTCAGGGTGATAAGTCGTCATCCTATACCTGTCGGGGGGTGTATGCAGATACGGGTATATCTATTATACGTGGGGTCACCCCTGTCCCAGCAAGCAGGGCAAACCCCAAGGGGGCGCGTAGTAGGCACAGATCCGGACCCAACATAGAAAATAAAACCATGTACAGTGAGTATAACCATAAAAATTTCAGCTTCAAAAGAAAATTTTCAAACTTTTTCCCATCCAAACAAATACCACGCCAGCCCCTGAATAACATTTCAGTGGGTGGCAAGCATAGACAGAAACAATACAAAACATGGAAAATAAACATTACACCAACTATAGGTGTTAACATATTAGTGGTAGATCCAAAGTTATCGATTACCACAAAGTCAGGAAAGCATATCGTCTCAATTCCAGTAAGCCATAAAGGCTCATTAATGAGGATAGGAACCTAAATACGATCAGTTAGGGGAGTTCCTAAATTGGCGAGTCAGTTGTAGATGGGCCCGGGCCTCAGTCGGATTGTCGAAAATAAATGTCTGCCCATTCTCGGTGATTTTTAGTTTTGCCGGATATAACAATGTGAAACGTTTGTTGTTGTCAGCTAGAAACTTACAGAGCGGTGAGAACTCTTTACGTTTCTGGGCCACCGTGACGGAGAAGTCCTGGAAAATGAGGATCCGATGATCCTCAACGACCAGGTCACGATTCCGTTTAAAAGCAGTTAGGATCCTCTCTTTGTCACGGTAGTCCAGAAATTTGGCAATTACTGGGCGGGGTCTCCTATCAGGTCCATCACGCTCTGGGCCCAGCCTATGGGCTCGTTCAATGCGAGGGATGTCCATGTCACTACAGAGGTTGAGCGCCTCAACCAGCCGCGTACTTATAAAATCTGTCAAGGCCGACCCTCTAATCTGTTCAGGGATGCCCACAAAGCGGAGGTTATTCCGCCTGTGTCGATTTTCTAAGTCGTCTACCTTGTCGACAAGCGCTTGGTAGGAGGCCATGATAGAGGAGTTGGACGTCCGTGTGGCAAGTAAGTCATCTTCAACGTCACTAACCCTTTGTTCCAGTGTGTCCAGTCTATTAGTGTGGTCAGTCAAGGAGGTTAGAGCTGAATCTAGGGACGTTTGTAATTTGTCCAACCTTTTATCGATTTTAGGCATAAGTTGGTCAAATTTAGCCTCAAATCTGGGGAGGAAATTTTGAAATTTTTCGTCTATCATGGGCATGAGTAATTCAAATTTCTCCTCTATATTTGGCATTAACACATTAAGTAATGACGATGCCACGTCCGAGGATGGTGCAATAGGACATCCACTCTCCCCTATTGAATGTATGGGAGAGGAGCTACCCTGCGGTGAAGGCGGGGAGGGGCCAGACTTCGCTGGCGTTTTTTTGGGGTTAACCATAGTACGAGTAGTTCTGGGTGGGAGTGAGGACAGTGGTTTGTTAAGAAACTTGTCCATATACCAAGCAAAAAGATAAGTGACCCTAACTCCAAGGTATCAAGGATAAAACAGTTCCAGCCCGAGGTTGGTATAACAAGATAGAAGAGAGACCGCTCTCCTGAGAAGTAACGAGGTCACATTTTAAGAAATCAAGTAGTAGATACTAAAATAAAAGTGACCCTGAACGTAATACAACAGTGAGTGTGTTTAGGAAATTGTACAAAAATCTGAGTAGTAGTTGAAGCACTAACATTAAGGTCTAAAGGATATGACCCATATTGACATCTAGTGAGTCACATAAATTATAAATATTTTTCTCCAATAGTATAATGCAGCACTGTGAATCTTATAACAAGTATTTTCAAACCGGCCACCAGGTGGCAATATAATCACAGGAGAGAATATCAGTATTTCAGCATGCCGGCTGTGTACAGATATATATAGGTGAAAGAAGAAAGGAAAGAAAATAGGAATAAAATAATAACAATAGTTGTGATAGTCCTGCAATTCAAGGGGACAAAGGCGTGTTTCTTCAGTATATAGGACAGTTCATGCCATCAGTTGGTTAAATATAAACAGTAGTTGGAGCTTAGATAACACAGTGCAGTTCAGAGCAGCTCTCTCTGCGTGTCCCTGAGATCAGAAACACAATAATGGACCAGTCGTCCAGGCTCTTTAAGGATATCAGGGGCAAAGAAGGTATAAGAGGGATCACTGGATGGGGAGGGAAAGCTTGGGGGGGGGGGGTACGGAGTACACACAAGGAGGGAACGGATTAAAGTGTAGGGAGGAGTGTAGGCAGTTATAAGGAGTGTTAATGAAAAAGAAAAAGATGGGGTCACACAAACAATATTAGTACCTGGGGGAGAGTGAATATTAGAGCAGCGTGGAGTTGCAGCAGCCAGCTCAGGGATGTGACGGTGGTGATGTCCGCGGCTGCAGGGCTCCAGCGTCCGCTGGTGTCGTTATGAACGTGCAGGGCTGAGGTGAAGGGTAGCCGTGTCGCTCCAGCTGGCGGGTCGCGCTTTGGGTGGGTTAAAGAAATGATAGGCGAGGGTCCTGGAGGGGCACTGTGGGAAGCCTGGTGTGTGTGTTCTTGCGGTCTCCTCCTGTGAACTCCGCTTTATAGTCGGCCCTGCAACGGACGCCTTGAAGCACCTTGTGGTCCGGCGAGCGTGTCTCGGGTTCAGTGGGGATCAGGTCACCGGCGATCACTCTCCTTTTGCACTCCCCAGTGTCCCCGTCGTCCCGCGGGAAGGCTGTTATCCGCCGTTGAGGTCAGTGTCCGGGCACCCGTCCGAGACGGGTAGATCGTGGAATGTAGTCACACGCCGGGTCTCGTGGTCTCCAGTCACAGAGATAGGCGCCCCGGCAGTGTCGTGAGCCAGATGATGCAGGTCTGTCCCGGCTTACGTCCCGGCCGCCTCACTCGGCCCGCCTCAGCCCCGAGCAGCAGTATATCTCCGCGGCCGTCCACTGACCGCAGCGAGCTCCGGTTTGTCGAGCGGCAGTCTACTCCGGCAGCGCGCGGCGGAAGCCACAGGCAGGGGTAAGTGTGTGTCCCTGCAGCACAGCGATGAGGGGTTCCTGCGGCGCTATCTAGACAGGAGCGGGTGCCCAGTCAGGGAACGAAAGTCCTAAGAGCAGCGGTGGCAGCACTCGTCCAGTGCCGACAGTTCGTGGCAGGGGGTTATGCGCTGAGGCCGGTTCGCGCCAACGCCATGTTGGCGGTCATGTTGTCCATCAGATCCGATGGCCTGGCTCCGGGGCTAGTCTCAGGTGTCCCCAGCAGTAAGGGGATATAATTTTCCCGTCAGTAGGTCTCATAGAAAGGGAGGATTTGGAGGGATTCCTTCATCAGTCTGGAGGAGCTCCATTAAAAAACGGCCATGTTAGCTGGCTCCGCCCCCGGAAGTCCGAAAACACTATTTTTTAAGTATAAT
This sequence comes from Pseudophryne corroboree, assembly GCF_028390025.1. Classification (NCBI taxonomy): domain Eukaryota; kingdom Metazoa; phylum Chordata; class Amphibia; order Anura; family Myobatrachidae; genus Pseudophryne; species Pseudophryne corroboree. Next base: position 642,627,566 of record NC_086444.1, read on the forward strand.
AGCCTTTTTTTAAGAAGTCACGGCGCCTTGTCTGTAGTCACAGCATAAGATTTTTTTTTTACTTTTTGCCAAAGGAAACTGCTTTGTTTAAAACCCCCATAGAATTTATTTTTTCAGCAGACAACGATTGGTGGGAAGTGTGTAGTGAGGATTGTATGTAGAATCTGTGAGCAAGTCAGCAGTAGGATTATATAAACAGTCGGAGCTGTTGAGGATAGGACAAGCGTATACCCAGCTTAATGGTTAGTACACACGTATACAATCAGTGGCTGATTGGCGTAAACTCCTGATCAGTCGTGCTGCCCCCCCCCCCCCCCCCAGCATGCCCCCCCCCATGTCGACTGTCTGTGTGCACCGTACACATTGTGCAGACATAGCACAGTGTGTACAGGCTTCTATTGGATCAGATTGTCGAACCTTTAAAAATCAAACGTACATAAGATTTGACCTTCCGATCCCGGCCATTTCAGGAGTGGTTCTCAAACCAGTGGTTCTCAACCTTGGTCCTCAAGTACCCCCAACAGTTCATGTTTTCCAGGTCACCTATACCTCTTTCAGACTGCCATCTTGTAACCCGGGTTATTGCACATGAGCGTGCATATTCCAGGTTGCTGTGCAGCCTGAAAGGGCAAGGGGAAATATCCAGCGACCCAGTATTTCAACCCTGGTAGCGACTAGGGTTAAACACTGTTTCAATCCTGGTCACTGTGCGGTGTCAACGGGTTGCTGGGTTGATATGATCTGTTTCCCATTCACACTGTATGGACGGGTTTGGAGATCATTTAGTCCGTCACGAACGCATCCGTCACGAACCCGGCAATATGCTGGGCTGAGAATGCCACTGTAAAAGGTGCCGTGTTGGGTCGCACCCGAGAAGCACCATGTACGGCTCCCGGGTACGACACGCCATTTGCAATTTGAAGGGGGTATTTGTGTGCTGTACTATTCCTAAGTACTTAGGGCCTAATTCAAGGTTGGTTGCAAAACAAAATTTTTCTCTAATGTGCAGGGGTTGCAGATATAACATGTGCAGAGAGAGTAAGATTTGGGTGTGGTGTGTTCAAACTGAAATCTAAATTGCAGTGTAAAAATAAAGCAGCCAGTATTTACCCTGCACAGAAACAATATAACCCACCCAAATCTAACTCTCTGCACATGTTATATCTGCCCCACCTGCAGTGCACATGGTTTTGCCCATTAGAGGAAAATGTTGTTTTGCAATCAACCTCTAATTAGTACACAATTAGTGACTTACTCAGCATCAGTAGCAGAATCTGCTACTGATGATGATCACATGCTGTGAGCCGCCCAGCATGCCAGGTCCCGCCCAGTGTTGATGCCTGGAATTTGCGGATGCCCCCTGCTTACACAGTATGACTGCGAATGCAGCCGCACTGCTGGCATTTTGTTAATCGGAGCAGCTGCATGTGATGTCACAAAGCCGTTTCGAAAACAGTCCGGCCACACCTATGCTGGCCGGACCACTCCCCCGCAACGGTTCGGCCGCCGCTGTCAATCATATTGCGGTCGCTTGCTATCAGAATGCGACCACAATGCGAATGGCCACGCACATTGCATGCGCAGAGCTCCAAAAATTGCCCATTTGTGATATTCGGAGATCTACAATCCAACATGAATGAGGGCCTTAATACACAATTGGCTAATTAAAATTTGCAAAATTTAGGAAAAAGTACTCAATCTGGGTAAAAAGGCAAGAGGTCCTAATGTATTACTCAGATTACATACTTTAATTTCTTATCATTCGCTGATAGTGAACTAAGGGGGTTATTCAGGTTTGTGAGCAAACTAAAAATGTTACCAATTGGGCAAAACCATGTTGCACTGCAGGTGGGGCAGATGTAACATATGCAGAGAGAGTTAAGATGCATACACACGGTGAGATGTATCCTTGCTATTTTGCCTATATAGTCAAAATTCCAAGGAAAGTTAGTGCAAATCGAAAGGTGTTAGGCAGATGCGTAGTCGGTTCCGCAAGGTTAGATAGACTGTGCAGACAAGTCAATTTTGACTATATAGTACTAAAGTATAGTCAAAATTGGCACTCAGGGACCTATTCAGACCTGATCGCAGCAGCAAAATTGTTCTCTAATGGGCAAAACCATGTGCAGTGCAGGGGGGGGCAGATATAACATGTGCAGAGAAAGTTAGATTTGGGTGGGTTATGTTTCTGTGCAGGGTTTACTGGCTGCTTTATTTTTACACTACAATTTAGATTTCAGTTTGAACACACTGCACCCAAATCTAACTCTCATTGCACATGTTATATCTGACCCCCCCCTTCCCTGCAGTGTACATGGTTCTGCCCATTTGCTAACAAATTTGCTGCTACGATCAGGTCTGAATTAGGCCCTTAGTCAAAATAGCAAGCCCACATAGACAGTATCGCAAAGTCAAAATCGAAGATACCCAAAATCTAACCGTGTGCATGCACCTTTAGATTTGGGTGGGTCATATTGTTTTAGATTTCAGTTTGAATGCACCCCACCCAAATCTAATCTCTCTGCACATATTACATCTACCCCACCTACAGTGCAGAATGGTTTTGCCCAATTGCTAACTTTTTTTTTTTTTTTTGGTTTGATAACAAACATATAGTGGACTTTTGTTATTTAGTGAAAACAAAGTATTGAAGTTTACATGTCATAGTAGTTTGAAAAAAATCTTCTACTAATAATACAGCCTAAGTAAACGCCTTAACGTAATGTAGTTCTGTTGTGACACACCTAATATTCCTGATAAAAATAACCTTGCCTATCCCGCTGTGTCATAAGTGCCTTGGGTATTATTTAAATGAATGGTTTGTGTGGGCTGAATATCTGGTGAAACTAATTGTGATAAATCTGAGCCAGTCAAGAACTCTTGAAATCTGGGACACTTACTGGATGGATTCTGAAGTCATCGTTTAGTGATCCTGTTCCTGCACACGGAATATTCACACTCATTGATTTGTAAATATTTATTCCTCAGCAGTAGATAGTCAACTTCATGCAAACACATGGATAAAAGTTAAATACAGAAAAAACAACAATACAGCTGTAGACTTTAATAAAAGTTATGGTTAGCTGGAATACATACAATATGCCAGCAGATGGGATGCTGGCGGTCATATGACTGACACAGCATCCAAATGTAGAGGTTTACCCTCCCCCCTTATGCCCCTAACCATCCTTTCCCGCATCATATCCCTAAACCGCCTCCTCCCCCCTCCCTGCAGCCTAACCCTCCCCTTGGAGCCTAAACCTTATGTCATCGGCATTCCGAGTAGTGTCAGGATTCCGGCGTCAGTGTGTCGACTGCTGGGATCACGGTTAGCTATATTTTGTTTTTCTGCAGCGGGGTACACTGGGCTCCACAGGGAATAACATCAGGGGTGTAGAGTTGGATCTTGATCCGAGGCACCAACAGGCTAAAAGCTTTGACTGTTCCCAGGATGCATAGCGCCGCCTCCTCTATATCCCCACCTCCAGGCACTGGAGCTCAGTTTGTAAGTTGGTGCCTGCAGTGCAGGCAGATAACAGGGAGGGCTCGCTAGGCAGCCCTGAAAAGAGCTTTTTTGAAAAGAAGACTTCAAGGGCCGCAGCACAGGCACTTAGAAGTGCTATATGTCATTCTGACATATCGTGCTGCGGCTCCCTCACCTCCCCCAGCGGCGCTGTATACTCCCGCGCCCTGATTGCCGGGTACTTACAGCGGAGGGCTCCGGTCACTTCAGGCACACTCACCGCCACTGCTCTCCAGGATCGCGTGGCCGCATCTTCAGGAGGAGGTAAGAGGGTCCCCCAGACGAGACTTGCCGAAATTGCGATCCGGCGCGGTCTCCGGAGATGGACCGTGCCGCTGGCGTGGACACTGTGGCCGTGCAGGGACCCCACTATATCCATCAGGGCAAGGGGCACAGGTCTGATTTCTTAAAATCCATTTGCAATAGGCCCGCAGTATCCGGTGGTGAACTCCAGCAGAGGGGAACTCCAGCAGAGGGGATAAGGCTCTGAGCTGTATCCCCACCCCCAGCCCCAGGCGCTATTTACTGCAGATGTTCCCGCCTTGGAGCTGCATCTCTCTTCTCCCTCACTCCCTGTCAGTGTTTGGGCGCCATTACAACACAGCTGCGCTGATTCTGGGACTGCTGTGCAATGTCTCCTCTGTAAAGCCAGAAAACAAACAAAGTGGGAGCGCTGCTAGTATTGCTTAAAAATCCAACCTTCTTTACTCATATAATTAATACTCATTAGCGGTTTTGATAATAAAATTACCTTTAATTTTTACCATAAAAGAAAAACCAATTATAGATCATTCAATATTATATGTTTATAGCAGGAAGGGTTAGGCAGGTTGTGGGACAATTAATCATATTCATTGGGGGGTGAGGCCACAGTGTGGGGGAGGGGGAGGGGATGGGGAGTGAATAGGGAGGAGGTAGGGAGTATTTGGGGGGTAGCCTCATTTAGTAGGATCTGTGAAGTATGTCACCTTATTATTAGCACACTTATTCATGTTGTCAGAATGGGTTACACCATAGCTGTCTATACACAAACTTTAGGGTTTCCAAGACGCATTATTATCCATGTCTTCTTGTTTAATTCATATACATTGTCTCTTTAAATGTCATATTCTAAGAATATGTGTATATTGACATCTACAGGCAATTTTTTATGATATGATGTCAAAGTGGAGGTGTATAATTATCAATGTGTTGAAAGTATCCTCTCGGGTATAAGATTTTAGAAAATTGAGGTTCCAGATCAACGAGCATTTGTATATAGAATTGAGGAGGTCAGGAACTAAGATTGGGGAATACTCCTGGTTAAAATTATATATGTTTATATGGGACAAACAGAGTATGAACTGGTGGAGAAATTGAATATAGTTTAAGGATAATTATTAATATTATATACTATAATTAAATATATGTAGTATGATAGAAAACTGTATAATGAATCCATACATGGGTTTTGATCATGGTCTAAGTAAATTTCTGGATTATACGTATAATTACACATATATATATATTTATATTTTTAGTATGATAGTTGTCTATGTAAATTTTATTATAGTTTTCTCTGTAAAGATAAAAATATTGCATTAGCGGTGTCTGTTTTAACATTATTTTACAATTCTCTATTATTAACCCTTACCCATTCATATACATATATATTTTTAATATATGGTATGGGGGTCATGTTTAAAATATGGAATTAAGGAATATCAGTGCAAGATATGAAGTATGTGATGGATGAGGCCGGCTATCAATTTAATCATCTTAATTGCAAAGAAGCACGGGTAGCAAACCAAAAAGATGGCCACCATAATCTATATAGGGCCAATCATGTCAAACGAAAGCTGAATGAAACAAATGAGGCTTGAACCGCAAATGAACGGAAGCAGTCACGTAAGGGCGGCACTGGTAACACAGGGCTGAGACCGCTATAAAAGACCGACACTGACATCTCTTAAGATGTCTGAGGAAGCCGCCGAGGTAACAGGCGGAGAAACGCGTAACAATAGATCACCGGAGTGCCGCTGTGCACATCACCAGCACACAGTACTGACGTCAGCGAAGAGAACGGGACCACGAAGCACACACGGACATAAATCCTCCTCCATTGTTGCAAAACGCTGGCAGGTCCAGTAGGAGACAAATAGAGGAACAGCACCAGTGCCGTGGGACCCAGGTAATCTCAATATAGAGACTGTGTGATCAAGGGATCCTTATTTCTATAAAGGACATTGCATTCAGCTGGATCCGCACTGCTACATTGTGTTTTATGTGGATGAAGCTATATCAAAGTATTAATATCTTCATGCAAAAATGAAACAATGTTTCTTTTGGCCAGCAACAAGTAACTCTCTGAACTACCTCATGAGACTACGCTATTAAGCAAGGGCATTGTGCAATACTATTATAGCCTGCACAGGATTTTTATATGTTTCATTTGAATCAGATAAAATATCTCTGATCTGGTATTCCATCTCAGCAATACATTTTATCATTGGTGTTATTGATATTGTTTTTCTTTTTTATGTATTTTTTTTTTCTTTTTCTCTCTCTCCCCGTTTTTTTTAATGGTAAAAATTAAAGGTAATTTTATTATCAACACCGCTAATGAGTATTAATTATATGAGTAAAGAAGGTTGGATTTTTTAGCAATACTAGCAGCGCTCCCACTTTGTTTGTTTTCTTGTTTCTATCATAATTATGAGGGGCGCAAAACATCCCTCACTTTGGGTAGCAGCAGCAGTATTACTATTAGAATACCCCTAAGAAGGGAAATATTAGTAAGTTATTTCTCCACCAGTGAGTCAGCGCAATACCTTATTTTAAAAAAAAAATATTCTTTTGCCTCTGTAAAGCCGCCTGTCTCGTCAGCGCTGTGCATTTACAGGACACTTAAGTATTCTACATGTCGTTTAGACAGTGTTAGTTAAGAACGAGTGCATAACTACAGGGATATTTGGTACAAGTATCCTGTGATATACATCCAGTATTTACTGTGCATTGTTATATCTGTATACATACATAGCTTTACTTAGTAGCCCAGTTACTTAGTATTGCTAGTCCAGTACAGTTTTATTGTTGATGGTGGTAATTTCTGCATTGTACATGTGACTGTGTGTGCCAATAGCTGCTATGTGGTTTCTATTCCGTGTATCTCACACATATTGCTATCCCTATATATAATATAGTGTTTTACAGGATATATTCTTTGGTATTTTTCTCTGTGTGTTTCAGTCACCATATACCTCTTAGATTAGGGGTGGGCAAAATACGGCCCGCGGGCCGGATGCGGCCCGCAAACCGATCCTGCCCAGCCCACTGCCTCCCACCAGCGATCAATGACAAGCGGCCCGACTGCTTGTCATTGCTCTGCAGTTCCTTCAAGCTGCCGATGCAGTCTCCCCTGCTGCTGCTGCACGGCGTCTCCAGAGTCCCCAGTGACAACGGCTGTGTTCAGCCAAAAAAGGGGCGGAGCCACGGCCCAATGAAGGGGCGTGGCTACACGGGACCTCAGGGGGCGGGGCTACAGGGACGAGCAGACTACTACAGATCAATCCTGCCAGCACTGCCAGCCAGATCAGTGAGTTACTGGAAAAAGTGAGTGACAGAAATAAAGTGTGTGTGTGTGTTAGTGTGTGTATATTTGTGTGTGCGGGCAGTGGCGTCAGACTGTTTTTAGGTTGGGGGTAGAGATCTTTAGCTCTCGCTATACCAACCCCTCCCGTGTTCTGTCACCATGTCACTCCCCCCCCCCCCCCGTGTTCTGTCACCGTGACTCCCCCCGTGTTCTGTCACCATGTCACCCCCCCGTGTTGTCACCGTGACACCCCCCGTGTTCTGTCACCCCCACGTGTTCTGTCACCGTGTCACCCCCCCGTGTTCTGTCACTGTGTCACCCCCACCGTGTTCTGTCACCGTGTCACCCCAGTGTTCTGTTACCCCCGTGTTCTGTCACTGTGTCACACCCCCGTGTTCTGTCACTGTCATCCCAGTATTCTGTCACCGTGTCACCCCCCGTGTTCTGTCACTGTGTCACCCCCACTGTGTTCTGTCACCGTGTCACCCCAGTGTTCTGTCACCCCCCCTGTGTTCTGTCACTGTGTCACACACACGTGTTCTGTCACTCCCACCGTGTTCTGTCACTGTCACCCCAGTATTCTGTCACCGTGTCACCCCCCGTGTTCTGTCACTGTGTCACCCCCACCGTGTTCTGTCACCGTGTCACCCCAGTGTTCTGTCACCCCCCTGTGTTCTGTCACTGTGTCACCCCCCTGTGTTCTGTCACTGTGTCACACCCCCGTGTTCTGTCACTGTGTCACCCCCATCGTGTTCTGTCACTGTCACCCCAGTATTCTGTCACCGTGTCACCCCCGTGTTCTGTCACTGTGTCACCCCCACCGTGTTCTGTCACCGTGTCACCCCAGTGTTCTGTCACTGTCACCCCAGTGTTCTGTCACTGTCACCCCAGTGTTCTGTCACTGTCACCCCCCGTGTTCTGTCACTGTCACCCCCCGTGTTCTGTCACTGTGTCACCCCCACCGTGTTCTGTCACCGTGTCACCCCAGTGTTCTGTCACCCCCCTGTGTTCTGTCACTGTGTCACACCACCGTGTTCTGTCACTGTCACCCCCACCGTGTTCTGTCACCCCCCCCGTGTTCTGTCACCATGTCACCCCCCCGTGTTGTCACCGTGACACCCCCCGTGTTCTGTCACCCCCACGTGTTCTGTCACCGTGTCACCCCCCCGTGTTCTGTCACTGTGTCACCCCCCCGTGTTCTGTCACTGTGTCACCCCCCGAGTTCTATCACTGTGTCACACCTTTCCCCAGGGGCCACAAGACAATGGATAATTTGCTTGCTGCGCAATGATTATCCCAAATAAAATGTAAATGAGTAAAAGGGGGCTGTACCTGCTGTAATGTGTAAAAGGGGGCTGTACCTGCTGTAATGTGTAAAAGGGGGCTCTACCATCCATACTGTGTATAAGGGAGCTCTACCTGCCATAATGTATGTAAAAGGGGCTCTACCTGCCATAATGTGTGTAAAAGGGGCTCTAACTGGTGTAATGTGTGTAAGTGGCGCTACTGTGTGGCGCAATTTGAATAATGGAGCAGCCTAATATGAATCTGTATTATTTGTTGGCCATGCCCATTCCACACGAAGCCACGTCCCTATATTTTTGGCATGTGGGGGGGGGGGAAGGGGGAGCTGGGAGCTGCTATTTTATGCGTGGCCCACGGATAGTGACAAGAAAGTGTCAAGTGGCCCCTCAGCTGAAATAATTGCCCACCCCTGTTTTAGATCCTCTGTCTGTGCTCTGCTTTGCAGTCACACTATACAGGGGGTTTTTGTCAGGAACTTTGTCTGGCTAGATTATACTATTACGCCCTAAGGCTACGCTTTCACATAATGTCTTCTAAACAGGGCGGTAGATCCATGGCTGATCCTGCATCATGCAGTGCCGACGCCACGGATTTATCTGAGGAAAACATTGCAGCTGAGGGTCCAGTTACCGGGGGTTCTATACCCCTTAGTCAGTCTGCAGCAGCGGTGGCACACCAAGACCCACCTTGGGCTGCTTTTTCTAATTTACTGACTACGCTAGTAACAAGACTTGCGCCCCTTGTGGGATCTCCCGTGCCATTGCAGCCACATATTGTCCCTGCAGTTAATCCGCCATGGGCAGATAATCTGTCCATTCAGTTACAGCAATTAAATCAGTCTTTGGTTAATCAAAAACCTCCTAGGACCAAAGGGTCATCTAAGCGGGCCATTACTTCCTCACAATCCACGCATGTTTCGGATACTTCATCCGATGAAGATGGCGTATATACTGACCCCTCAGACACTGATGCGGATGCTTCTGATGGGGAATCTATTACACAGGTGGATGGTCCTGACCTCTTGGTGGCTATCAGGCTGATTATTCAAATTGATGATGACGCTGAACCTCCAGATACTTCTAAGAAACCCGATAAGTTCAAGCTTCAGGAGGTTACTAAATTAGTTTTGCCCCATTCTGACCATTTAGTTGACATATGTCAGAAATCCTGGGAGTATCCAGGAAAGAAATTCTCCCTGTCTAAGAAGATGCTAGCTCATTATCAAGTAAAAATTAGGAAACACCACTGCCTGTGGACTCACAGGTTGCGCGTCTGGTGGTGTCATCTGCTCTGCCTGTCACTACCATCACCTCTCTGAAGGAGCCTACGGATAAGCACGTGGAGGGCTATTTACACTCTTGCAGGTGCTGTGCATAGGCCCTCTATAGTGGCTTCTTGGGCTGCAAAAACCATTTGAAGCCTGGGTTCAGGAAGTTGAAGCGGAGCTACCATCTAATTTTCCTGATAATGCTAGACAGTGTCTTTCATATATTATTACAGCCTCTCATTAAATTCAGGAGGCGGCATCTGATGCCGGTGTCCTGGCGACCAAAGCGTCTACTACGTCCATTCTGGCTCGCTGGATTCTCTGGTTGCGGTCCTGGTCTGTGGATCTGGACTCTAAAAAGACCTTGGAGGTGATCCCCTTTAAGGGAGACATCCTTTTTGGGGAAGATCTCAACAAGATTGTTGCTGACTTAGCATCCGCTAAGATTGCATGTCTGCCTAAAAAAGGAGGCTAAAAGTACCTCCTTTCGTTCCTTTCAACCTCCAAGTAAAGCAAAGGGTCAGGCGTACCCAAAACAGGCTCGCACTTCCAAATCCACTAAACCCAAACCTAAACATTCCTGGGCTGCCTGTCAGCCTGCTTCGAAAACAGACAAGCCTGCTGCATGACGGGGCGGGCCTCCCCCTGGGGGACCCCAGGGTGAGTGGCCGACTTCTGTGGTTTGCCCTGGTATGGTTACAGACCACTTCAGATGCCTGGGTAAAGACCACTTCAGATGCCTGGGTTCAAGAAACGTCCCCCTCGCCAGTTTTGCTTAACGAACATCCTTTCGCATCCGGTAAAAGCAAAAACTCTGCATTTGGTGGTACAATCCCTCCTGGATACAGGGGTGATAGTGCCGGTGCCTCTGGCTCAGAGAGGCAGGGGGTACAATTCAGCGTTGTTCCTAGTTCCGAAACCGAATGTCCTCCCAGCCCATTCTCAACCTCAAGTCTTTGAACAAATTTGTGAAGGTATCCGAGTTCTGTATGGAAACACTTCGCTCTATTGTTCTGGCCTTGGAGACCATGGACTATATGGTATCCCTGGACATACAGGATGCTTACCTACATATACCTTTTTCCATGTCGCATCAGCAATATGGTGGAGTACGCTCAATTTCATTCCCGCCCTCTAAAGAGGTTAATCCTTCATCCGGAAGTCTTTCAACTCCTAGTGGACCAGTGGGGCCTACCAGATGCAGATCTGATGGCATACCGACACAATCACAAGGTTCCGGTCTTCGGCGCAAGGACAAGGGATACTCAAACAGCATTCGTGGACGCGCACTGGCAATTCCATGGAACTTTCGGCTGCCGTACGTGTTCCCTCCGGTGTCACTCCAGCCCAGGGTAATACGGAAGTTCAAGCAAGAAGGAGGAATACTACTTCTAATCGCTCCAGCGTGGCCCAGACGGCATTGGTTCTCAGACATACAGGGTCTCTCGATAGTGTCCTCTTCTACTTTCGCAGTGCCCAGACCTCCTTGTTCAGGGCCCTTGTGTCTACCAGGATCTGGCCCAACTGGCTTTGTCGGCGTGGCTCTTGAAGCTTCAGTTCTGAGGGCCAAAGGATTTTCCGAGGCGGTCATTCAAACTATGTTGAAGGCCCGTAAACTGGCTTCGGCTTGGATTCATTATAAGGTTTGGAATTCTTACTTCACCTAGTGTGCGGCTAAGAATTATGATGCATACAAGTTCAGTACTGCCAAACTTTTGGCTTTTCTGCAACAGGGCCTGGACTTAGGCCTCCGTCTGTCCTCCCTCAAGGTTCATATCTCAGCCTTGTCGGTATGGTTTCAGAGAAAAATTGCAACTCTGCCTGATGATCATACCTTCACTCAGGGTGTTTTACGGCTTTAACCTCCCTATGTTCCTCCTGTGGCTCCTTGGGATTTGTCTGTTGTTCTGGATGCCCTACAAGAGTCTCCGTTTGAAACTCTTGAGTCTGTGGACCTTAAGTGTCTCACTCTTAAGGTTTTGTTTTTACTGGCTATTGTTTCTGCTAGAAGGGTTTCAGACTTAAGTGCCTTGTCCTGTCAGTCACCCTTTCTGATTTTTCACTGTGACCGGGCGGTTCTTAGAACTCGACTTGGTTACCTGCCTAAGGTGGTATCGTCTTTCCACCTTAACCAAGAGATTGTGGTTCCGGCCTTTACCTCTCCAGGTTATCCTCCAAATAACTGTCTTTGGATGTGGTACGGGCTCTCTGTATTTATGCGAAACAAACAGCTTCAATTAGTAGATCTGATTCTCTCTTTGTTCTTTTTGGTTTTCACAAACGTGGCTGGCCTGTTAATAAGCAGACCTTGGCTAGATGGATTAGAATGGTGATTGCACAAGCTTATGTACAGGCTGGACTTCCAGCTCCTGCTACTATCAAGGCACATTCTACTCGGTCTCTTGGACCTTCTTGGCCGGCCTGCCGTGGCGCATCCCTAGAACAATTGTGCAAGGCGGCGACGTGGTCCTCAGTGAACACGTTCATCAGGTCTATGCCTTTGATACTTCCACCTCCCAGGATGCTTCCTTTGGACGCCGGGTTCTTGTGCCTGCTACAGTGCGTCCCCTCCCATAAGGAACTGCTTTAGGACATCACCAATGTTATTCCCTGTGGAATACCAGTGTTCCCCGCTGCAGAAATAGAGATTTATGGTAAGAACTTACCTTTGTTAAATCTCTTTCTGCGAGTTCCACAGGGCGCCCACCCTGACGCACTTAGCTTCTTTGGGTTTGTATGGCATTAGACGCTGGTACCTTCTCCTGTCGTGAGAATGTGATGGTATGTGGCTACTAACTGTTATCGTCTCTTTTCCTGCTACTGCATTGGACTGGTTAACAAAACTGAGCTCCAGTGCCTGGAGGCGGGGATATAGAGGAGGCGGCGCTATGCATTCTGGGAAGAGTCAAAGCTTTTAGCCTGTTGGTCCCTCGACTCAAGATCCAACTCTACACCCCAATGTTATTCCCTGTGGATTCCAGTGTACCTCGCAGAAACAGATTTAACAAAGGTAAGTTCTTACCATAAATCGCCTTTTGTTCAGATTCTGTTTTGTATTGTGTTATAAAATCAATTCAACATTGTTTCATCTAGAGGTGCACTGATACCACATACTATACTTTCCAGTTGTCCTGATTTAAGTGGGACAGTGTCAACTCCAGGCCTTACATGAAGCTCGGTGGGAATGTTTCAGGGAAGTAGATGTAGTTAAATCTTCCTGCAACACAGAGCCGTAAGTAGACTTTTTGGTGCCCTGTGCCAGAGAGAGAATTGGTATATATATATATATATATATATAAGTCTTGAACGGCGGCACTCAGAACAAAAAGACACGACACTGCAAGTTGTTGCCAACGTTTCAAAGCAGACAGCTTTTTCGTCAGGGCATGAACAATGCAAACATACACTCACCCATTTATGTGCTCACCATCACCACGCCGCTTCCCGCCGCCGGCCTCCTCCGTTCAGCCGTGCGCGGGTTGATGACATCACCGTGCAACCCGTCACCATAGAAACAACTGTAAACAATGTTTTACAATGTAACAGTGCTCAGATGTTACAGATAGACATAGATGGAAACATACAAAATGCACCAAAGTACTATGTATCATGCTATATAAGCTAATGCATAACAATAGTGATTTAACTAATCATATAATGCACTAGGTAACAGGGCTATAGAAAACTATGTAAACCATTGTTTTCATTAAGCCCTTTAGGGCTGAGGGTAAAAGTGAACAACCTGTTGCCCGGCATTTTGCCGTGGCAGGACATTCCCCTACTTCACTCAAACATAAGATAATAGATCATATTCCAGCATTACCCAGAGGACGTAACCGTTCCAAGTTGCTTAGGCAGCGTGAGGCTAGGTGGATTTTTTTGCTTGATACCCTCAGCCCTAAAGGGCTTAATGTAAACAATGGTTTACATAGTTTTCTATAGCCCTGTTACCTAGTGCATTATATGATTAGTTAAATCACTATTGTTATGCATTAGCTTATATAGCATGATACATAGTACTTTGGTGCATTTTGTATGTTTCCATCTATGTCTATCTGTAACATCTGAGCATTGTTACATTGTAAAACATTGTTTACAGTTGTTTCTATGGTGACGGGTTGCACGGTGATGTCATCAACCCGCGCACGGCTGAACGGAGGAGGCCAGCGGCGGGAAGCGGCGTGGTGATGGTGAGCACATAAATGGGTGAGTGTATGTTTGTATTGTTCTGACGAAAAAGCTGTCTGCTTTGAAACGTTGGCAACAACTTGCAGTGTCGTGTCTTTTTGTTCTGAGTGCCGCCGTTCAAGACTTGCATATTTGGGGAGTTGCTTCACTCTCCTAATTACGGAAGGCAACAGACAGAGTAATCCTGCTATGCTGAGAGTGCCGGGCCACAAGCGATATATATATATATATATATATAGAGAGAGAGAGATACAAAGTATGTATATGTATATGTATATATATATATATATATATATATGAGAGAGAGATAAATATATATAATGTATGTAATACACGCACATTTACATTTATAGACCACAGCAAGAAAATGGATTTAGACACAAATCCTTTGTATACCACATTCATGCACTTAACTTGAGAGCTTGTTGTTATTCAGTTGCAACACCCTTTATTAATAAACACATTTCAATATGCTGCCATACCCAGGATTGAAACCTATAACCTGTTGAATTCTAATCAAACACCCTACTCATTGAGCTATTTGATCCTGCATAAAAACTATGAACACTATATGAAGCTACAGGTACTTTGTAAAAAAAAATGGTCAGCATTGTACTTGAGCAGATCTATGTAGTGTTCAGCCACACACTACATAGATCTGCTCAGCCACAAAGTACAAAGTAAGCCCATTAGTACCAGGATAAGCTGTGCAAAGCAGCTAAACCCATCTAAAGTGTTGCTTTTTGTGGCAAAATTGTGCGTGCCCACAGTGACGACTTATTGCACATTCTAGCTGGTCACCTCAGGGGGGCTGCAAGCTGAAATGTGAAGAATAGTTAGAATTCTCTAGCTTAGAATTACCTACCTTTCTATGCAAGGGCAGATAGCTCAATGAATAGAGTGTTTGACTGCAATGGCACAGGCAATGGGTTTGAATCCTTTGTATGTCAGCAACTTAAAATGTAATAAAGGACAGTGTGACTGACTGAATAACAAAAATCTCAAGTTAAGTTCATGAATGTTGTATAGATATTAGCGACAGAAGGGGTCAGGGTAGGAGACAGGGGCGGTCAGGAGATGCTGGGCTTCAAAAAGGAGAAAGCTGCAAGTGAAAGTAAATAAAACTGACAAGTTGGCGCCAACAGCGCCCCCATTACCTGCAGCGCTATGTGCGGTGCCCCTTCTGCACACACCTAGTTATGGCCCTGCTGCAACATTTTTGCTTCCCATTTTCACACTGTGATCATGCCACTGTGAACATTGGTGGTTCTCCGAGGGGGACCCTGCGTGTGCCGGAGTTGAGTGCGTGACTGCAAAGTGGGTGGAGCCTTGGGGAAAAGGGGCTTAGCTTCATGGCAACCACCATTCCTGTCACTGAGGGGCCATGCCCAGCATTCTCTAAGACGTTGGGCTGCCACAAGGCTCTCCCAGCACTGTGAAAAAATGTGCATGTGCACGGCATCTATTCTCCCGACGCTTGCTTGCTGCTCTGCTATGCCAGTGGTGTGCTCACCCCAACTCTTCTCTCCCTCCCCACCATGGGACATTGCAGCCTGTGGGTGAGACAGCGAGACAGTCCTAGAGTATCAGGACTGTGCTGCTGAATGTGGGACAGTTGGGAGGTCTGTTATGATTCATGTCTTTGAATGGACCACGTAAAATTACCCACATATAAACATGCAGAAGTTTCTGAATTGAAATACATTTTGGCTTTCATTATTGAAATAATTCTATATTTTTGTGAACTCATCTCATAAAGTTTGTTGTCATTTAACTATATTTAGAGGCTCTGATTGGCTTCAGGTTTTTTATCCTTGCCCACTGAATGCTGGTCTAAGGGGGCGATTCAGATGTTTTCTGCCAAGACTGTCCCTATGGGGGACAAAATGAAGCAATTCAATTGTTGCTCCGTTCAGGTGCCCATTAATCGTTTGAGGCACATTTCTTCTTGCAGCCAGCGAAGATGGTGAGAAGAAACTTTCAAATATATAAAGGGTCTTAACAAAGTTCAGGAGGGAAACATTCTTCAAAGGAAAAGAAGTATTAGAACTCGAGGGCATACATTGAGACTGGAGGGGGGGAGGTTCAGGGGAAATTTAAGGAAAAATTACTTCACAGAAAGGGTAGTGGATAAGTGGAATAGCCTCCCATCAGAGGTGGTAGAGGCTAAGACTGTAGGGCAATTTAAACATGCTTGGGACAGGCATATAAATATCCTTACAAAGAATCAAGGTTAAAAAAGGGTTGAGATTGCCTAAAGGATAAAATAAAAAAGGGGCAGACTAGATGGGCCAAGTGGTTCTTATCTGCCGTCAAATTCTATGTTTCTATGTTTCTAAGAAATGTATGAAAAGTCCATGCTTTGGTTGCCCTAACCAGGAAATTAAAATCTCCCCTTATGTATTTTTACAGCATTTATACAGTTGGTGGTCTGAGCCAGGTCAAACATCAGCCAAAATTAACTGGGAGTTAAGAAAAAAAAAAATTATTTTACCATTGCTTACAGTGATTGATACATGTATGCTTATGTGTCTTTCAGTTGGCTATGGCTGACCAAATTGTCACCGCCTGACCGACCTGTGGTGGTGACAGCTTGTCTGTTCATTTGGAGAAATCATTGGTGATAACCGATCTTGTGGTCGGTCATATATTCACAAGGCAGGAAGAATCAAATAGAAAGTGCTGAATTGACTTGCTGATGTTTGAGGTTTATTGGAAGGATATGGAATGACATGACAGGAAGCTATTTAAAACTGAAATGGTTATCGGTGGAATAGGAAATTTATATATTTTCCCCCCCTTGGCTACTTGCTATTACTTCATATTGTTTCAATAACTCATTGGTGCACATTAAGACATTTTGGGGCTGATTCAATTGTGACGTGTGCCACCTGCCGGCTGTCTAAAGGAATGGGTGTCTATCGGAGCTATTCAGTTGTTTCTCTGATACACGCCCATTAGCCGCTGCAGTCACATTTTCTTCTCGAAGCCTCAGGAGGTGCGAGAAAAATGTGTTAAAGTACGTAGTTTGGGCACCCAAAACCAGACTATGGATGCCCATTCAAGCAGTTTAGATTGGTATAGCCGCTTTGCGCAGCTAAAACCGTACCTGTCAGGTGCCTTAACTGGTAATGAGTGTCTGTTCAGAGCAATAGTTGATTAGTTATGATAGACGCCTATTGCTATAGTCACCCAGCTGAGGACGCAGTAACTAATTGAATCGGCTGCATAGTGGGGAGTTCACTTGTTTTGTGGGTGCCCAAACGTAATTGGCACCCATCGGAGCAATTCAATTATTCCACCTGTCGGGCTTGAGTGCCGCTTTTGTGAGCCCATTAGTACCAGGATAAGCTGATCAAAGCAGCTAAACCCATCTAAAGTGTTGCTTTTTATTGGCAAAATTTTGCGTGCCCACGTTGACGACTTATTGCACATTCTAGCTGGTCACCTCAGGGGGGCTGCAAGCTGAAATGTGAAAAACAATTAAATGCCCCACGCACATACACCTCTATAACTATACTGTGTCTTTATCAAGTTAATGTTTCATAAAACATGCATAACAATTATTTATTTAAATAATAAGAATTAATATTATTTTTGATAATGAAAACTTTATTAAATTCAGCATGGCCTTATAAAGTGAACACAAATTCTCTTACAGGAAAGGATTCAAACATTTATGCTTTGAGGAAGTAGAATATTTTGAAGTGTGTTCTATGGAAATGTGAAATCCAATATATTGATGTACAGTAAGAATAAAGTCTATGACGGTGTTTTCTGTTTAGTTGACAATGTAGTTTTACAACTGTAGTGGACATTAAGTAGAGGTTCTAAAAGGTTATTGAACGCGGATGTGTAAGTCGTGTTTATACTTTGTTTTGTTAGGGGCAGTGGTGGAACTAGAGAGTGGTGGGCCCAGGTGCAACAATATGCTTAGGGCCCCCCCACACCACCACCACTATTCCTAGCACCCCACACCCGACACAAACCAACAGAAGAAAAAGAAGAGGCTGTTAGTGCCTTGCTGCATTATTTACTTAATTCTTACATAGCGCAGCAAATTCCATTGCGCTTTATAATTGGAAACAGTGATCAAACAAAACTGGGTAATAACATACAGCCCATGGGGCCAAATGTAATGCAGTGCAAGACGGCCGGAGCTGTGAGATTCCAGCCGAACTCGTACGTTTTTTTTAAAGTGACAATCATTTACAAGACAAAACATAACTGATTGTGCCTTGTGCATAGCCTCTCACTAATGACGTGTGTGGAAATGGAATAAGGGAGACCCCTAACAGGTGGCAATGATGCAACTACTAAAGTTGCAAAATATAGAAACAGACAACAGATGCAACCAAGCACTTTCTCTTACATCCTAGAGGATGCTGGGATCCACATTAGTACCATGGGGTATAGATGGGTCCACCAGGAGCCATTAGCACTTTAAGAGTTTGAGAGTGTGGGCTGGCTCCTCCCTCTATGCCCCTCCTACCAGACTCAGTTTAGAAAATGTGCCTGGAGGAGCCGGTCACAGCTATGGGAGCTCTCCAGAGTTTCTCTAGTAAAGTTTATTTTAACAGCCTCCCTGCTTCGAGGGACTAAGGGGGGGGGGGGGAGTAGTGTCCGCCCTGCGGGGTCTGAGCCACTATCTCCACTGACAGGACACTGAGCTCCCGAGGGGATAGATCGTTCCCTGCCACAGGGGATCGCTCACCCCAGCAGCATGCCGCCACCCCCTTACAGAGCTGAAGATCAGTGGCGAGTGAGTCACCGAATCCCCTAGCAAGCGGGGGGCCGGTGTGAAGATGGCGGCATTCGGGTAGGAGCGCAGTATTAACTGCGCTCCAGAGGCTCAGCGGTACCTAGTGCGGCACTGTGAGGGGCGCCCTGAGCCAGCGCCTGCACCCTGCACTGGTCAGCAAGCCTGTCGGGGTCCGTGGGTCTCAGCCATCATTTTACCTCAGGCCAGTATAATCCTTGTGAAGAGCGGGAAGACAGCGCCATTTTGGGGGCGGAGCTTCTCAGAGCGGACCCAGCAGTGTTCAGCCCCATTTTCCTGCCTGCACAGTGCTGTCCAGGAAGAGCAAGTCCCTCCACAACAACTCCAGCTATCTCTCACGGTACTAGGGGGTTGTAGAAGGAGGCGGAGGCTGCATTAAGACTGTGTAACCTATTAAGGTGCACAGTCAGCGCTAGTAGGTGTCTCCCTTTTACATTAAAAGCGCTGTGTGTGGGTTGGCTCCAATCTCTGTGTCTCTTGCCATTCTTGGGGGTGAAACTCTGTCTGTCCTCCCGTGTGTGTGTGTGTGTGGAGTGTCTGTGATCTCCATTAAGCTTTGTCCAGGGACTCTGTATCATATGCTGCAGAGGATATGTCCTCTCAGGATGATCCCATTCCATGTAATCAGGATTGCACTGGTTTAGCACAGATACCAGCAAGGGAGCCTGAGTGCTTATCCTCTATCAAATCTATGATTTCTCAGATTTCAAATAGGGTTGCACAAAATGAATCTGCAACTCAGGCTTTACAGAACTCTATGGCAGTCTGGCCCAGTTCTGGTACCTCAGGGCTTCCCGCTGTATATTCACATAAATGTGCTCTTGCGCAGATCATGCAGGATGATACGGATACCGATTCTGACACTGCAGACGGTGATTGGGATGTGTTGCGGGGGGCAGCATCTCTTGCAAAAGGGGTGCAGTTGATGATAGAGGCTATTAGAGATGTGTTGAATATTGCTGATACAACACCTGAGCAGGTTGAGGAGGATTACTTCACTGAAAATAAGAAAGCCTCGCTAACCTTCCCTGCATCAAAGGAATGAAATGCTATTTTTGAAAAGGCTTGTGAAAACCCGGATAAAAAATTCCAGATACCTAAAAGGGTTCCGGTGGCATTTCCTTTCCCGGTAGAGGATAGAAAAAAATGGGAAAACCCCCTGTTGTTGACGCGTCAGTATCCAGACTCTCAAAAAAGGTGGTTTTACCTGTTCCAGGATCTACCGCCTTGAAAGAGTCGGCTGATCGTAAAATTGATAATACGCTCAAATCCATGTACACGGCTTCTGGGGCAATCCTACGTCCCACTATTGCCAGTGCTTGGATTGCCAAAGCTATAGTAAAGTGGTCATGTACATTACTTGAAGACTTGGATACTATGGAGAAATGTGATGTTGAATTGTTTTTACGTAACATTCAGGATTTGGCAGGATTTATGGTAAAATCCATGAAAGACCTGAGTTCCATGGCTGCGGTAATTTCTTCCATGTCTGTATCAGCTCATCGAGGACTGTGGTTGCGCCAGTGGTCTGCTGACGCGGAATCCAGGAGTAGTGTGGAGACCCTACCCTACACAGGTCAGGCTCTCTTTGGGGAAGCGTTAGATGCGTGGATCTCCACGGCTACGGCTAGTAAGTCACCTTTTCTTCCCTCAGCTACACCTGTTCCGAAGAAACCCTTTTCTTCAGCTACATCACAGCCCTTTCGGCCTACCAAAACCAGAAAGGCCAAGCCGTCCAACACGTTCTTTCTGGAGGTTGGCCCAAGTCCAAGAAACCTGCGGCTGCAGGTTCCCAGGAACAGAAACCTGCTTCAGGTACACCGAAGTCCCCCGCATGACGGTGGACTGCATACCCCGGAGGTGGGGCCGGTGGGAGCAAGACTCAGGCATTTCAGTTACGTCTGGGTGTCATCCGTCCTGGACCCCTGGGTGCAAGATATTGTGGAATTTCAAAATCTCCCTCCTCACCGTTTTTTTTTTCTTTTTTCTTCAAATCAGGCTTGCCAGCTCTTCTGGCAGACAGGACTGTCCTTCAAGAAGCCGTCCAGAAGTTGATGGAGACACAGGTCATTGTGCCAGTACCACCTCATATGCAAAACAAAGGTTACTATTCGAACCTTTTTCGTGGTACCGAAACCAGATGGTTCGGTCAGGCCCATTCTGAACTTAAAATCACTAAACCCTTTTCTGAGGGAGTTCAAGTTCAAAATGGAGTCCTTAAAGGGCAGTGATATCAGGTCTGGAGGAGGGGGAATTCCTGGTCTCCCAGGGATGCGTACCTCCACATTCCGATTTGGCTGCCGCATCAAGCTTATCTTCGATTCACACTGTTGGACTGTCATTTTCAGTTCCAGGCCCTACCATTCGGCCTCTCCACAGCACCGAGGGTATACACGAAGGTGATGGCGGAAACTATGATTCTCCTCCGCAGACAGGGGGTGAACATAATTCCGTTTCTGGACGATATGTTGATAAAGGCATCGTCCAAGGAGAAGCTGTTACAGTCCATAACTCTCACGACCCAGCTTCTCAGGGAACATGGTTGGATCCTGAATCTTCCAAAATCACATTTGGAACCAACCAGGAGGTTCTCCTTTCTGGGAATGATCCTCCACACGGAAGTGCAGAGGGTGTTTCTTCCAGAGGAAAAAGCGTTGGTGATTCAAACGATGGTCCGGGATGTCCTGAAGCCAGCCCGGGTATCGGTTCATCAGTGCATTCGCCTTCTGGGAAAGATGGTGGCCTCTTACGAGGCTCTGCAGTACGGGAGGTTTCACACTCGGTCCTTTCAACTGGATCGCCTGGACAAGTGGTCGAGATCCCATCTACACATGCACCAGAGATTACGTCTGTTGCCAAAGGCCAGGATTTCACTCCTCTGGTGGCTGCAATTACCTCACCTTCTGGAAGGCCGAAGGTTCGGGATTCAGGACTGGATCCTTCTAACCACGTATGCAAGTCTCCGGGGCTGGGGCACAGTCACTCAAGGGGAAACCTTCGAAAGGAAGGTGGTCAAGTCTGGAAGCCGGCCTGCCGATAAACATTCTGGAATTAAGAGCCATGTACAATGTCTTCTCCAAGCGGCCCATCTTCTGAGAAATCGGGCCATTCAAGTGCAGTCGGACAATGTGACAACGGTGACTTACATAAACCGACAGGGCGGAACGAAGAGCAGAGCTGCAATGTCGGGTAACAAGAATCATCCTCTGGGCAGAAAAACATGCGTTGGCGCTGTCAGCAATCCTCATTCCGGGAGTAGACAACTGGGAGTGGGGTCTCCATCCGGAGGTGTTCAAGGAGGTAACAGATTTTGGGGCGTACCCCCAGATCGACATGATGGCCTCTCGTCTCAACAAGAAGCTTCGGCGGTATTGTTCCAGGTCGAGGGACCCGCAAGCAGTGGTGGTGGACGTCCTAGTGACTCCGTGGGTGTTCCATTTGGTGTACGTGTTTCCTCCACTTCCACTCATCCCAAGAGTGGGTCTAAAGCTCATAAGGAGAACAAGGGTTCAAGCGATCCTCATTGTTCCAGACTGGCCAAGAAGGGCTTGGTACGCGGATCTTCTGTATCTACTGCAAGAAGAGCCGAGGCATCTTCCTCTTCGGGAGGACCTGCTGCAGCAGGTGCCGTTCGCCTATCAAGACTTACTGCGGCTATGTTTGACGGCATGGAGGTTGAATGCCTGATACTAGCGCTAAAGGGCATTCCGTACAAGGTTATTCCTACCCTGATACAGGCTAGGAAAGGAGTAACGTCTAAACATTACCATCGAATTTGGAAAAAATATGTATCTTGGTGTGAGTCCAAGAAATTTCCTGTGTTGGAGTTTCAATTGGGACGGTTTCTCCTCTTCCTACAAGCCGGTGTGGGTATGGGCCTGAAGTTGGGATCTGTGAAGGTCCAGATTTCGGCCCTATCCATTTTCATCCAGAAACAATTGGCTGCCCTCCCTGAGGTTCAGACCTTTTTGAAGGGAGTTATGCACATCCAACCTTCCTTTGTACCGCCTACGCGCCTTGGGACCTTCATGTGGTGTTGCAGTTTCTCCAATCGGACTGGTTCGAGCTTCTACAGGAGGTCGAGGTCAAATTTTTTGTATGGAAGGCTGTCACGTTGTTGGCCTTAGCTTCTGCTAGACGTGTGTCAGAGTTGGGGGCTTTGTCCTGTAAAAGCCCATACTTGATCTTTCACGAATATAGAGCTGAGCTCCGGACACATCAGCAGTTTCTTCCGAAGGTTGTGTCGGCATTTCATATCAACCAACCTACTGTGGTGCCAGTGGCGACTGACTCCTCAATTTCATCAAAGTCCTTGGATGTTGTAAGGGCTCTGAAAATCTATGTGAAGAGGACTGCTTGTCACAGGAAATCGGACTCTGTTTGTCCTGTATGATCCTAAGAAAATTGGGTGTTCTGCTTCTAAGCAGACGATCTCTCGCTGGATCAGGTTCACTATCCAGCATGCGTATTCTACGGCAGGCTTGCCGTGTCCTACGACTGTCAAGGCCCACTTTACTCGTAAGGTGGGGTCTTCCTGGGCGGCTGCCTGGGGTTTTTCGGCATTACAACTTTGCCGAGCTGCAACTTGGTCTGGGTCAAACATGTTTGCAAAGTTCTACAAGTTCGATACTTTGGCCTCTGATGATCTGAAGTTCAGTCAATCAGTTCTGCAGGAGCCTCCGCGCTCTCCCTCCTATTCTGGGAGCTTTGGTACATCCCCATGATACTAATGTGGACCCCAGCATCCTCTAGGATGTAAGAGAAAATAGGATTTTGGTTAACTACCGGTAAATCCTTTTCTCTAACGTCCTAGTGGATGCTGGGGACTCCGAAAGGACCATGGGGATAGCGACTCCGCAGGAGACTGGGCACAAAAGTAAAAAGCTTTAGGACTACCTGGTGTGCACTGGCTCCTCCCCCTATGACCCTCCTCCAAGCCTCAGTTAAGATTTTGTGCCCGAACGAGAAGGGTGCAATCTAGGTGGCTCTCCTGAGCTGCTTAGAGTAAAAGTTTAAATAGGTTTTTTTATTTTCAGTGAGACCTGCTGGCAACAGGCTCACTGCATCGAGGGACTAAGGGGAGAAGAAGCGAACTCACCTGCGTGCAGAGTGGATTGGGCTTCTTAGGCTACTGGACATTAGCTCCAGAGGGACGATCACAGGCCCAGCCATGGATGGGTCCCGGAGCCGCGCCGCCGTCCCCCTTACAGAGCCAGAAGACTGAAGAGGTCCGGAAAATCGGCGGCAGAAGACGTCCTGTCTTCACTAAGGTAGCGCACAGCACCGTAGCTGTGCGCCATTGCTCTCAGCACACTTCACACTCCGGTCACTGAGGGTGCAGGGCGCTGGGGGGGGGCGCCCTGAGACGCAATAAAAACACCTTTTTTGGCAAAAAATACATCACATATAGCTCCTGGGCTATATGGATGTATTTAACCCCTGCCTATTTTTACATAAAAAAGCGGGAGAAAGGCCGCCGAAAAAGGGGCGGAGCCTATCTCCTCAGCACACTGGCGCCATTTTTTCCTCACAGCTCCGTTGGAGGAAGGCTCCCTGACTCTCCCCTGCAGTCCTGCACTACAGAAACAGGATAAAACAAGAGGGGGGGGCACTAAATTGGCATATAAATATATACAGCAGCTATATTAGGGAAAAACACTTATATAAGGTTATCCCTGTATATATATATAGCGCTCTGGTGTGTGCTGGCAAACTCTCCCTCTGTCTCCCCAAAGGGCTAGTGGGGTCCTGTCCTCTATCAGAGCATTCCCTGTGTGTGTGCTGTGTGTCGGTACGTTGTGTCGACATGTATGAGGAGGAAAATGGTGTGGAGGCGGAGCAATTGCCTGTGTTAGTGATGTCACCCCCTAGGGAGTCGACACCTGACTGGATGGTCTCATGGAAAGAATTACGTGATAGTGTCAGCACTTTACAAAAGACTGTTGACGACATGAGACAGCCGGCAAATCAGTTAATACCTGTACAGGCGTCTCAAACACCGTCAGGGGCTCTAAAGCGCCCGTTACCTCAGGTCGATACAGACACGGACACTGACTCCAGTGTCGACGGTGAGGAAACAAACGTATTTTCCAGTAGGGCCACATGTTACATGATCACGGCAATGAAGGAGGTTTTGAACATTTCTGATACTACAAGTACCACAAAAAAGGGTATTATGTGGGGTGTGAAAAAACTACCCGTAGTTTTTCCCGAATCAGATGAATTAAATGAGGTGTGTGATGAAGCGTGGGTTTCCCCCGATAAAAAACTGCTAATTTCTAAAAAGTTATTGGCATTATACCCTTTCCCGCCAGAGGTTAGGGCGCGTTGGGAAACACCCCCTAGCGTAGATAAGGCGCTCACACGCTTATCGAAACAAGTGGCGTTACCGTCCCCTGATACGGCCGCCCTCAAGGAACCAGCTGATAGGAAGCTGGAAAATATCCTTAAAAGTATATACACACATACTGGTATTATACTGCGACCAGCAATCGCCTCAGCCTGGATGTGCAGTGCTGGGGTGGCTTGGTCGGATTCCCTGACTGAAAATATTGATACCCTGGACAGGGACAATATATTATTGACTATAGAGCATTTAAAGGATGCATTTCTATATATGCGAGATGCACAGAGGGATATTTGCACTCTGGCATCAAGAGTAAGTGCGATGTCCATTTCTGCCAGAAGAGGATTATGGACGCGACAGTGGTCAGGGGATGCGGATTCCAAACGGCATATGGAAGTATTGCCGTATAAAGGGGAGGAGTTATTTGGGGTCGGTCTATCGTACCTGGTGGCCACGGCAACGGCTGGAAAATCTACCTTTTTACCCCAAGTCACCTCTCAGCAGAAAAAGATACCGTCTTTTCAGGCTCAGTCCTTTCGTCCCCATAAGGGCAAGCGGGCAAAAGGCCACTCATATCTGCCCCGGGGCAGAGGAAGGGGAAAAAGACTGCAGCAGACAGCTTCTTCCCACGAACAGAAGCCCTCCCCCGCTTCTGCCAAGTCCTCAGCATGACGCTGGAGCCTTACAAGCGGACTCAGGCACGATGGGGGCCCGTCTCAAGAATTTCAGCGCGCAGTGGGCTCACTCGCAAGTGGACCCCTGGATCCTGCAGGTAGTATCTCAGGGGTACAAATTGGAATTCGAGACGTCTCCCCCTCGCCGGTTCCTGAAGTCTGCTTTACCAACGTCTCCCCCCGACAGGGAGGCGGTATTGGCAGCCATTCACAAGCTGTATTCCCAGCAGGTGATAATCAAGGTACCCCTCCTACAACAGGGAAAGGGGTATTATTCCACGCTGTTTGTGGTACCGAAGCCGGACGGCTCGGTGAGACCCATTTTAAATCTGAAATCCTTTAACACTTACATAAAAAGGTTCAAGTTCAAGATGGAGTCACTCAGAGCAGTGATAGCGAACCTGGAAGAAGGGGACTATATGGTGTCTCTGGACATCAAGGATGCTTACCTCCATGTCCCAATTTGCCCTTCTCACCAAGGGTACCTCAGGTTTGTGGTACAGAACTGTCACTATCAGTTTCAGACGCTGCCGTTTGGATTGTCCACGGCACCCCGGGTCTTTACCAAGGTAATGGCCGAAATGATGATTCTTCTTCGAAGAAAAGGCGTCTTAATTATCCCTTACTTGGACGATCTCCTGATAAGGGCAAGGTCCAGAGAACAGTTTGAGGTCGGAGTAGCACTATCTCAAGTAGTACTACGACAGCACGGATGGATTCTAAATATTCCAAAATCGCAGCTGATTCCGACGACACGTCTGCTGTTCCTAGGGATGATTCTGGACACAGTACAGAAAAAGGTGTTTCTCCCGGAGGAGAAGGCCAAGGAGTTATCCGACCTAGTCAGGAACCTCCTAAGACCAGGCCAAGTGTCAGTACATCAATGCACAAGGGTACTGGGAAAGATGGTGGCTTCTTACGAAGCGATTCCATTCGGCAGATTCCACGCAAGAACTTTTCAGTGGGATCTGCTGGACAAATGGTCCGGATCGCATCTTCAAATGCATCAGCGGATAACCCTGTCTCCAAGGACAAGGGTGTCTCTCCTGTGGTGGTTACAGAGTGCTCATCTCCTAGAGGGCCGCAGATTCGGCATTCAGGATTGGGTCCTAGTGACCACGGATGCCAGCCTGAGAGGCTGGGGAGCAGTCACACAGGGAAGAAATTTCCAGGGCTTGTGGTCAAGCATGGAAACGTCACTTCACATAAATATCCTGGAACTAAGGGCCATTTACAATGCCCTAAGTCAGGCAAGACCCCTGCTTCAGGGTCAGCCGGTGTTGATCCAGTCGGACAACATCACGGCAGTCGCCCACGTAAACAGACAGGGCGGCACAAGAAGCAGGAGGGCAATGATGGAAGTGGCAAGGATTCTTCGCTGGGCGGAGAATCATGTGATAGCATTGTCTGCAGTGTTCATTCCGGGAGTGGACAACTGGGAAGCAGACTTCCTCAGCAGACACGATCTTCACCCAGGGGAGTGGGGACTTCACCCAGAAGTCTTCCACATGATTGTGAACCGTTGGGAAAAACCAAGGGTGGACATGATGGCATCCCGCCTCAACAAAAAACTGGACAGATATTGCGCCAGGTCAAGGGACCCTCAGGCAATAGCTGTGGACGCTCTGGTAACACAGTGGGTGTACCAGTCAGTGTATGTGTTCCCTCCTCTTCCTCTCATACCAAAAGTACTGAGAATCATAAGAAGGAGAGGAGTAAAGACTATACTCGTGGCTCCGGATTGGCCAAGAAGGACTTGGTACCCCGAAATTCAAGAGATGCTCACGGAAGACCCGTGGCCTCTACCTCTAAGAAAGGACCTGCTCCAGCAGGGACCATGTCTGTTCCAAGACTTACCGCGGCTGCGTTTGACGGCATGGCGGTTGAACGCCGGATCCTGAAGGAAAAAGGCATTCCGGATGAAGTCATCCCTACCCTGATCAAAACCAGGAAGGATGTAACCGTACAACATTATCACCGTATTTGGCGTAAATATGTTGCATGGTGCGAGGCCAGGAAGGCCCCTACAGAGGAATTTCAACTGGGTCGTTTCCTGCATTTCCTGCAAACAGGACTGTCTATGGGCCTCAAATTGGGGTCCATTAAGGTTCAAATTTCGGCCCTGTCAATATTCTTCCAAAAAGAACTGTCTTCTGTTCCTGAAGTTCAGACGTTTGTCAAGGGAGTACTGCATATACAGCCTCCTTTTGTGCCTCCAGTGGCACCTTGGGATCTCAATGTAGTTTTGGGATTCCTAAAATCACATTGGTTTGAACCACTCACCACTGTGGACTTAAAATATCTCACATGGAAAGTGGTAATGCTGTTAGCCCTGGCTTCAGCCAGGCGTGTCTCAGAATTGGCGGCTTTATCCTATAAAAGCCCTTACCTAATTTTTCATACAGACAGGGCAGAATTGAGGACTCGTCCTCAATTTCTCCCTAAGGTGGTTTCAGCTTTTCACTTAAACCAGCCTATTGTGGTGCCTGCGGCTACTAGGGACTTGGAGGATTCCAAGTTGCTGGACGTAGTCAGGGCCCTGAAAATATATGTTTCCAGGACGGCTGGAGTCAGAAAATCTGATTCGCTGTTTATCCTGTATGCACCCAACAAGCTGGGTGCTCCTGCTTCTAAGCAGACGATTGCTCGTTGGATTTGTAGTACAATTCAGCTTGCACATTCTGTGGCAGGCCTGCCACAGCCAAAATCTGTAAAAGCCCATTCCACACGGAAAGTGGGCTCATCTTGGGCGGCTGCCCGAGGGGTCTCGGCTTTACAACTTTGCCGAGCAGCTACTTGGTCAGGGGCAAACACGTTTGCTAAATTCTACAAATTTGATACCCTGGCTGAGGAGGACCTGGAGTTCTCTCATTCGGTGCTGCAGAGTCATCCGCACTCTCCCGCCCGTTTGGGAGCTTTGGTATAATCACCATGGTCCTTTTGGAGTCCCCAGCATCCACTAGGACGTTAGAGAAAATAAGAATTTACTTACCGATAATTCTATTTCTCATAGTCCGTAGTGGATGCTGGGCGCCCATCCCAAGTGCGGATTGTCTGCATTACTTGTACATTGTTATTGTTACAAAAATCGGGTTATTGTTGTTGTGAGCCATCTTTTCAGAGGCTCCTTCTGTTATCATGCTGTTAACTGGGTTCAGATCACAAGTTGTACGGTGTGATTGGTGTGGCTGGTATGAGTCTTACCCGGGATTCAAAATCCTTCCTTATTGTGTACGCTCGTCCGGGCACAGTATCCTAACTGAGGCTTGGAGGAGGGTTATAGGGGGAGGAGCCAGTGCACACCAGGTAGTCCTAAAGCTTTTTACTTTTGTGCCCAGTCTCCTGCGGAGCCGCTATCCCCATGGTCCTTTCGGAGTCCCCAGCATCCACTACGGACTATGAGAAATAGAATTATCGGTAAGTAAATTCTTATTTTCTCGTAGTCCGTAGAGGATGCTGGGTGCCAACCCAGCACTTCGTTTTCCTGCTATCATTATTTGGTTCAGTACCACTTTGTTTTAGTTGAGTACTGCATTGTTACTTGGTAAGTAATGTTTCAGCGGTTGCTGAGTTTTCAAGCAAAGTTAGCTTGATGTGCCCTGTATGTGTGAGCTGGTGTGAATCTCGCCACTATCTGTGTTAAATCCTTCTTTCGAAGATGTCTGTCTCCTCGGGCACAGTTTCTAGACTGAGTCTGGTAGGAGGGGCATAGAGGGAGGAGCCAGCCCACACTCTCAAACTCTTAAAGTGCCAATGGCTCCTGGTGGACCCATATATACCCCATGGTACTAATGTGGACCCCAGCATCCTCTACGGACTACGAGAAAAGGATTTACCGGTAGGTAACCAAAATCCTATTTTTACTAAATCAATAAAATAAAAATATGCCACTGACACCCACAAGTGATGCTGCACAGAAGAAAACGTTTTTTGAAATACAGATTGGTTAACATATACTGTATTTGAGTTTACACATATGCACATAAAAAAATGTAAAACCAGTGCTGTGACTAGATATTTTTGTGTGCAAGAAACAGCATCTTTGCCCCACCCCCCCCTCCCATATGCAAAAACAGGGCCAGTGTATGCCAAAATATAGGGGCGTGGCTTCATGGGGAAGGCCCACAGAGCTCCCTTTTACACATTACGGCATGCAGAGTCCCCTTTTTACACATTACGGCAGGCTGAGTCCCCTTTTTACACATTACGGCAGGCTGAGTCCCCTTTTTACACATTACGGCAGGCTGAGTCCCCTTTTTACACATTACGGCAGGCTAAGTCCCCTTTTTTACACATTATGGCAGGCTGAGCCCTTTTTACACATTACGGCAGGCTGAGTCCTTGTTTTTACACATAACGGCAGGCAGAGTCCCCATTTTTTACACATTAGGCAAGGAGAGAGAGAGAATTATACTTACCGGTGACCAGATGGCAGGCCAATGTGACTTATTGTAATGCCAGTGGCTGTGGTCCCCTGAGTGCGGCGTGGCCTCGGTGCAACGCATCAGCTGCCCCACCGTAAGGTCCGCCACTGGTTAGGGGAGATTCAATTGTTCTTTTAACTGTTTTCAGTAATGGGTGCCTGATGGAGCTATTCAGTTGTTGCTTCATCTGCGTGTGACTGCCCATTTATGATCACACTTGCCGCGCCCAAAAGCACCAGGTTTAGTCGCATAAAACTGCTTCACCCATCTAAATGACTGATTAATGTGTAAGGGGAGATGAAGTACAATATGCCCTTCCATCATCTATGGAAAACTATTTTCTATAATGCTGGGCGATTTTGCCTGATGATGACTAAACAATAGCTGCAAAGGGGGCCACGTCACCTTCTTTCATATGTGAGAGACCCCATATTTACAGGTGTAATTGTGGTGTACATTCGGACAAGGTATATTTTCTGTAGCTTGGGGGTAATAAAGTCTGGTGATCACCTGACAATAGCTACCTGTGGGCCACATCATTTAAAAGAATGGACTCCCCTCTTTCCAATATGGGTGCCCACAAAGGTGCTGTGTCATTGGAGTGAGAGCGCACACCACAAAATAAGTCTCTCCTCTATCAAAAATGGGTGCCACTAATTACATAGATTACATAGAACGTGTTGGGATGCTGACGCTGGCATTTTTGTGTCTACATAGTCACTGACATAGGGGATTATCCAGTTAACCCTGCTAGTTGACACTAGACATGCAAATCAAAATCCCCAATAACCAGCCCATAGCGATCCATTTTTCCACGATAACGCTTGGGACTGGGATATTATCCTGGATCCCATGTGTTATCACCCGAAAGCGGGTAATTTTTCAGCTGAAAATAAGGCTATAATTGGATAGCCCAATAATGGGTGGTATTCATGTGACCACCGGACCGGCTGACCGACAGTCACATGACCTTCTCCACCAGCCCGACGGGTCACTATCCCGATGGTCGGCATGCCGACCAACAGGGACTATTTCCACTCGTGGGTGTCCACGACACACATAGGGGTCAATTCAATTCGGCAATTTATGAATAGCGCCGGGAATTAGCTCCCGACGCTATTCAATTCAGCTGCTAGTTACCCGCAATTGTCGGGAATTCTTCTCTCATCCCCGGGGCCGGCCGTCGCGAAGCTGATTCTGTCGGGAATCAGCTTCGCGCCGGGGAGTTAAGTCGGAGAATGCCCGTTCTCCCGACAATTCAACCTGTTTAGTCGGCGAGAACGGGACATCGCCGACTTAACTGGAGCTGAATTGAATAGCGTCGGGAGCTAATTCCCGTCGCTATTCATAAGTTGCCGAATTGAATTGACCCCATAGAGTGGGAATAGAACCCGTGGCGATCGCAGGTCGCCACCAAGCCCGCAGCGTGGCGAGCGCAGCGAGCCCGCAAGGGGCTTGCTGCATTCGCCCCTCCCCACCGGGATCCCGGCGTCGGTATGCTGCCGGGATCCCGGCGTCGGTAAGCTGACCGCCGGTCAGCAGTACTACACCCCCAATAATGACCATCAGGCTAAAATCGCGATAATAGCCCATTTTTTTCTGCCCAAAAAAGAAGCGCTACTCTGTCTATCATATATTGCGCGCACTCTCGCTCTCTCTCTCTTAGATATTATATAATATCTATCTACTGTGTGTGTATAAGAGATAGAAAAAACGGTAACAATTGCGCAATCAGCTTAAGATGCAGCCCGGGTAACTCAGAGGTTCACCAAACCATAACCATATATTCTCGAAAAAATTAGAGACCACGTGGCGCAGGAAATGTTACATGTGACAAAGATACAATAAAAAAATCCAAACAACTAAGTCTTTCCTGTGATTAGACCTATCAACGATTTCTTCAAGGCGGGTAATTTTTTCTTTTAAGTACTCCACTTCAATATTTGTACCTTAGGCAGAAAAGAAACAACTTAGTGCAACACTGTTGCCGGTCCATACACCCGATGGTCAAGGTCCTCCTGACGAAGGACCCAAAGGTCTGAAACGCTTTAAGCTGGTGGACTTTCTGGTGACTCCAAAGGAAACGAATACAGACTCTCTCCTTCTTTGACATCAGAAGGATCTTGACCATCGGGTGTATGGACCGGCTGGTTCCGATCTCCATTCCAGTATGAGCTGTCTATCCCTGTGGAGGTTTTTTTGTGCTCTGTGAAGTTTTATGTAGTGTGAGTGTAATAACTCTGTTAATAAATTGACCTTTTTTTAAAAAAACGTTGCACTAAATCCTTCTTCTTTTGAGTTACATATACTCCATTGGAGGAAGATGTTATAAGAAACACCCCACAATTTGGAGGATGATAAGCAAGTTTTACACCTATTAAATGTGAGTGTGATCTCTTACTAAAAGGTGTAAAAAAAAATATCAGATATCAAACAGTGTTGCACTAAGTTGTTTTGTTCCTGCCTGTGGTACAAATATTGAAGTGGAGTACTTAAAAGAAAAATTACCCGCCTTGAAGAAATCGTTGATAGGTCTAATCACAGGAAAGACTTAGTAGTTTGGATTTTTTTTATTGTATCTTTGTCACATGTAACTTTTCCTGCGCCAAGGGGTCTCTCTCTTTTTCGAGTACAGTGTGTGTGTGTGTGTGTGTGTATGTATATGTATATGTATATATATATATATATATATATATATATATATGTGTGTGTGTGTAAATAAAATCTATCTGTGGCCCTCATTCCGAGTTGTTCGCTCGGAGATTTTCATCGCATCGCAGTGAGAATTCTCTTAGTGCGCATGCGCAATGTTCGCACTGCGACTGCGCCAAGTAACTTTACTATGAAGAAAGTAAGTTTACTCACGGCTTTTTCATCGCTCCGACGTTCGCATTGTGATTGACAGGAAATGGGTGTTACTGGGCGGATGCACGGCGTTTTAGGGGCGTGTGGCTGAAAACGCTACCGTTTCCGGGAAAAACGCAGGAGTGGCCGGGGAAACGGTGGGTGTGCCTGGGCGAACGCTGGGTGTGTTTATGACGTCAGCCAGGAACGAAAAGCACTGAACTGATCGCACAGGCAGAGTAAGTCTGAAGCTACTCAAAAACTGCTAACTCGTTTGTGATACATCGGTCGCACATTTAAGAAGCTAAGATTCACTCCCAGTAGGCGGCGGCTTAGCGTGTGTAACTCTGCTACATTCGCCTTGCGAGCGAACAACTCGGAATGAGGGCCTATCTGTATCCCTTCTGCATACAGTGCATGCTTGTGTGTATACATCCAATTTATTAATTCCTGTATGCGTTTTTTTTTTTTTTAAATGAATATATCGTCAAAAAGAGAGAACCTCTACAATTACCCTTAAGGGGGTCTGGGGGTTCTTGGGGAATGATGAAGGGGGGCTTGGTAGATGGTAAAATTAACTTCCAATTTACCTGTAGCTACCATTTTCCACCTTTTGGTCTAGCTTTCTTTATTAACGCCATGCCCTGCCACTTACCTGTTTCATTTCTTCATGCTGGATATCTTTTGCTCTTGATGTTTTAACAGCTAAATTAGCAGAAGATCTTCACTATGCTGCTTCCTAATCATTATTAAATACAGTTATGATTCCTGCGCTGGTCTGGGTGTGGTTCATCAAATCGACAGTATCTAGGTCGACAGGGTTTCTAGGTCGACATGTGCTAGGTCGACAGGTCTAAAGGTCGACATGAGGATTTTTTTTTTTTTGTGTCGTTTTCTTCGTAGAGTGACCGGGATCCCAAATTAGTGCACCGCGTCCCCTCGCATGGCTCGCTTCGCTCGCCATGCTTCGGGCATGGTGCCTTTGCTCCGCTACCGCTTCGCTCGGCACAGATTACCGTTCCAATCGTAGTCCATGTGGATCGTTAAGTATGAAAAAATTCGAAAAAAACTATTTGAAAAAAAAACCTCATGTCGACCTTTAGACCTGTCGACCTAGCACATGTCGACCTAGAAACCCTGTCGACCTTCCACCCATGTCGACCTAGTGACTGTCGACCTATAGTGGTCGACCTAAACATTGTCGACCTAGACAGTGTCGATCTTCAGACCGGATCCCGCTGGTCTGCCAGTAGTAAGTTAAAGTTCCCTTAAGTAATTTGTCTATGCTTTTACTACCATCTAGTGGTAAAATTGGTGAACTTTTTTTTTTTTTTCCTTTTCATATTGGTATTATGACAAACGAGAGTTCAATTATCTGGAATGCGGCACAGGGTTTTTATTTTTATAGGGTTTTTGCAAATTTCGGACAGTTGGAATCCTATATATACAGTAAAACCTGTTTATAAACCTAACTAAACTGATACATACAGAGTTTAAATAGCTATTGAATATAAAAAAATAGAGATATACCAGAAAAAACTTTCTTTTTTTTTTTAACCATCTCAGCCTGTGACCAAACACCAGTTACAGCATACAATGACAAGTTAAATGGAATTTCAAAAGTAGTTGTCAAAAAATGCATTCATTCTCATATTTTTTTTCTGTGCACATTTCTGCGAACTACTCAAAGATTAATAAAAAAAAAAAAAAAAACAAAAACGTAATGTTATAAGGTCAATATAATAAAATTACATAACAGTTCATTGACCTTTCAGCAAAACGAGCCAGAGTAGCTTTTATGGTATATAAAATACCATAATACAGTGGTTTCCAAACTTTTTTGAATCACGGATCCTTAGAGCATCAGAATTTTTTACACGGCACCCCTAGGCCAAAAATTTCTTATTGAGAAATTTAGAAAGAAATATTAAATTAAGTAGATTGTGTTTATATGTCATCCTTAGGGTGTGTACACACGGTGAGATATTTTCTTTCGATTTTGACTATATAGTCAAAATCGCAAGAAAAGTTAGTGCAGATCGCAAGGTGAAAGTCACCTTGCGATCCCGATTCGATCCTGATGCGCGGTCCCGCCAGGTCGGCAACGCAAGAAAAGATAGACTGTGCAGGCAAGTCAATCCTTGCTAGATCGGTGTACTATCTAATTCATCTCACATGTCAATGACATCTCACATAAGCCAAAATCTCACATAAGCCAAAATCGTAAGCACACATAGTCCATATCTCAAGAAAAGTTAGTCAAAATCGGTGGTGCTGGGCTCCGGGGAGTTCAAGGGAAATCGCAAGTGAAAACCGGGCATAGCAAGGATCTCACCGTGTGTACACACCCTTAGGCTCAATTGTGTGGTGAGGGACAAGATTTGCTTCTGTTTGTCCCCATATTTTATGACTGACCGCTACTAGCACTAGTTTTGCCTATTATATTGACCATAAATCATTTGAATTGGTCCTGGATCACCAATCCAAGACACCCCTGCAAGTGTCCCGAGGCACCCCAAGGAGCCACGGCACACAGTTTGGGAACCACTGCCATAATAGCTGACTTTCGAACAGAAGAGTTTATTTACCTTTTTACAAAACCTTTTTAAAGGTTAATTTCTTCCAAGACTAACCTTGTTTGGTTATAGATGGATGAAGGTGACTTAAAATGTGTACAGAGCTTTAATTACCAGAACAATAGATCTAGTGATTGGGCAGATACCCCATTGTTTGGCATGGTCATCCTATCTCATCAAGCAGGCCTGGTTCAGGTGTGAAAATACCATTTGCATGTGAAAACCAACGCAGGGCAAACATTTGAAAACAGCCACTGCTTTAAAAAAGGTAATGAAGACACTCGCACCCTTCAAAATATTTTTCTAGTCTCAACCATAAGTCTTTAACAGCATCTAATATGGTTGTGATGAGACAAAACGTTCAAATGATCAAGCATATCAAACTAGATGTGCTTCATATCACTTGTAATAACTTCTTCTATTGATCAAATAATGTACGTACGATGTATACCTGTCGGACTAATGGGGCATACACACACGGTGCAATATAACTACCAATATGGACTATATATAGTACATATCGGTAGAAAATACAGTACATATCGCACTGTGTGTATTCACTTTGCCAATGCACAGACCTGCAAGGTCAGCATCACAAGAAAAAATAGACTGAACAGGCAGGTCAATTTTGACTAGAAAGTGTACAATCTAGTTTCTGGTATAGTCAAAATTGTATATCGTCACAATGGTACATAGCCAAAATTGCACCATGTGTACAGTCAAAATTGGTGGTTCTGAGCTCCAAGAAGGGAAATTGCGAAGTCAAAATCGGCATTAAGCCAGAATCGCACCGCGTGTAGACCCCTTTATAGTACAGTTGCACACGCTCCAGATTTACACTTTCTAAATAGTAATAAAAAAATATGCTCCAATTTGGCTTTAAAAAAATTCTGCCTCTTTTGTTAAAATGTAGGGAGATTATTATTATTATTATTCAAAGTAGTTTTAGCTATTTCATGTACAAGAGCCCTTATATCCAGAGAGCTCCAGTTCCCAGAAAAGAGGTTTAAAAATTGAAGTTTGTGTTACACAAATGTACATAGACAGACAGACAGCCGTCTTTGCAGGTAGTTTGGGGTAGGCTGAGGACATTGTGAGAAGGAACCCATTAAGGCATGTTACCACTTGCAGATGGAAAACAAGCATTCTGCATAAAGGAGGCCCACACTTGTATAACATTTAGCTTTCCATTATATACAGGTTGAGTATCCCATATCCAAATATTCCGAAATACGAAATATTCCGAAATACGGACTTTTTTGAGCGAGAGTGAGATACTGAAACCTTTGTTTTTTGATGGCTCAATGTACACAAACTTTGTTTAATACACAAAGTTATTAAAAATATTGTATTAAATGACCTTCAGGCTGTGTGTATAAGGTGTATGTGAAACATAAATGAATTGTGTGAATGTACACACACTTTGTTTAATGCACAAAGTTATAAAAAATATTTGCTAAAACTACCTTCAGGCTGTGTGTATAAGGTGTATATGTAACATAAATGCATTCTGTGCTTAGATTTAGGTAACATCACCATGATATCTCATTATGTTATGCATTTATTCCAAAATACGGAAAAATCCGATATCCAAAATACCTCTGGTCCCAAGCATTTTGGATAAGGGATACTCAACCTGTACACTGTTTTGTGTATATAAGATATATAATGTATGTGTTTATTATGTACATTACCACTTTATTTTCATTCTTCTTTTTTTCCAGTCTAAAACTATCTGTTGGGGTAATGTCTTAAGATTTAGATCAATTATCTTCGCCCCGATTCATTATGAGGCCTGCCTGGTATCTAAAGGGGGTACACACGGAGAGATCAGTGCTTAAATTCTAAGCAATCTGACTAGATCCCCGTCTAGATCCCCGTCCATCTGTTCCCCTCGCTCAGCTGTGCTGAGCAGGGGGGGGGGGGGGAGATGTGTGTTGAGCAGTCTGTGTTAAGATCGCTCAGCACACATCTCCCGTCAGTACTGGCCTTTACTGTCGAGCTTTTCCATTTAACTCTGCATTATTTAGTGAATTGGTAAAAATGCCATGGTGCAGGCTAGCTAAATCTCTTGCCTTTATTTTATCTGTGCTGGAAGTTAATCTCATCCACTTCCATAAGTGATTTTTATATAGGCATCATAAAGTTTTTTGGGGGGAAGATCGGTATGTCATATCAACGAACGGGATGCCGGAGGTCACAATGCTGATGCCAGCATTCTGATGGTCACGATCCCGACAGGGGTGAGGTAAGTATTCTACCCCCTCCCTTTAACCCTAACCTTAACCCTCCCTTACCACAGCCTAACCCTAAACCCCCCCCCCGTGCCTAAACCTAACCTCCCCTTTAGTACCTAAATAAGACCCCCCCCCCCCCCCCCTTTCCCTGGTTTTGTCAAACCTCTCCTCCCCACAGCCTAACCCTAACCCCCACCTCAGGTGGCGCCTTAACCTAACCCTCCAGGCTATACTTCGTTCGGGTTCCCAGCTGTTAGTATTCTGACTTC
This sequence comes from Pseudophryne corroboree, assembly GCF_028390025.1. Lineage (NCBI taxonomy): Eukaryota > Metazoa > Chordata > Amphibia > Anura > Myobatrachidae > Pseudophryne > Pseudophryne corroboree. The sequence goes on from NC_086444.1 coordinate 642,665,570, forward strand.
GGGTTGGTGAACTGTTTGGGACTCCGTCGTCTGTGTTCTGACATCAGTCGGGATCTTGGTGTCCATATTCCGATAGCCGGGATCCTGAACACATACCTTTTTATTTTTATTTTGTATTTTGCTGTAAGGAAACATGGTTATATTTTCTTTCTTGGTGTTATTAACCTTCTTGCCTTTACAGATTTATTTACCTCTAAATATTTTTCTTTTGTAGACACCAAAGATGCTGACTAGAAAGATAAAACTCTGGGATATCAACGCTCACATCACATGTCGTCTGTGCAATGGGTACCTTATTGATGCCACTACTGTGACGGAGTGCTTGCATACCTGTACGTATTCCACACATTTATCGTTGTTTGTTTTTTTGTGAGCTATATATACAGTATACAGTAATCTGTGAATTCAGTTCGGAAGTGGTTCCTTCAGTGGATCAATCAATGTTCAATATGTGGGGAGGAATTAAGGTTCAGGTGGTTGAAACGAGGTTCCCTATTATTTCGCCTCACCTAAATCACCCAAAATAAAAGAAAAATCAAACATATATAATACAAGATTTTCTTTTTACTTCTTAAAATATTAAAATAATACAGGTTGAGTATCCCATATCCAAATATTCCGAAATACGGAATATTCCGAAATACGGACTTTTTTGAACGAGAGTGAGATAGTGAAACCTTTGTTTTTTGATGACTCAATGTACACAAACTTTGTTTAATACACAAAGTTATTAAAAATATTGTATTAAATGACCTTCAGGCTGTGTGTATAACTTGTATATGAAACATAAATGAATTGTGTGAATGTAGAGACACTTTGTTTAATGCACAAAGTTATAAAAAATATTGGCTAAAATTGCCTTCAGGCTGTGTGTATAAGGTGTATATGTAACATAAATACATTCTGTGCTTAGATTTAGGTCCCATCACCATGATATCTCATTATGGTATGCAATTATTCCAAAATACGGAAATATCCGATATCCAAAATACGTCTGGTCCCAAGCATTTTGGATAAGGGATACTCAACCTGTATACAGGATTATAAAACCAATAAATCCAAACACATGTCTGAATACAAACAGTTGGAATAAATTCTCACCCTCACCTGCAAGGTGAAACAAAAAATCCCTGATAAGCCGCAGCACGCGCCGTCTTATCGGGGCTAATTAGATACCCCCCAGCGATACATTACACCCGACAGCAAATCGGGGTAATTGAATATCCCTGTAAGACTTAAATTAGAGCATAGGACATACAAGCCTACATTCTTATATTAAAAAACAAAACAAACATTGACTCTCAAAATGTTAATACCTTATTTATATTGATTTAAGATTAATCTGATCATTATTGGACATATTGGGGAAAATATGGGCATAAGAGGCCTGCTATCTGACTTTATGTATATACCCTGTTTATCTGCCAACTCTTCATATCTTGTTTGTTCTGACACCACCTTGCAAGTTATACCCTAACCTTTTTACTTGACCCTACATTAGATACTGTGTTGCAAGCAAATGTGTTTTTTATTTTATTTATTATTTCTTGACTTCCTAACAACCACCAAGAAATACATTGTGGCTCTTTCTTTGGCATTAATCCACTCTTCCAAAATTGCAAAAAGCAGAGTTCTACACGAGTCTTCAAAATATCTGCATTTAACCACTTGCATGGTGCATCAGATGCGATTACACCAGCAAGTGTTTTATCTGACCTGGTCGCACAGGATGCGACCAGTCAGATATAGTCTTAGCAGTTGCAAGGAAGGGAAACTTCCCTCCGCTGCTGCTGTTAGAGGGACCGGAAGGTCCCTCTGCCTCCCCGCACCCTTCCCTCAGTGTTGCCATGCTGCCGATCATTGCTGATCGGTCAGCACAAAAGGACCCCCCACCCAGCGGCTGCAGACAATGGCAGCCTCTGGGAAAGGGTAAACTAACCTCCCAAGGCACCCCAGACATCCCCAGTGTACCTGGCAGCTGTTTTTGGGGTAAAAAGTAACGGTCCGATGTTACCGATATTACTGACCGATGTTTCAGAATATAGATAATATAAAAATATATATATATATTTTTTTCTTTTTATCTTTTTTTTATTTTTTTATTTCTAACTAAAATCATTTTGGATAAGGTTCATGTTCTTCACCTAATTCACTCATAAAAAACCCCGACTATTTCAGAGCGGTTTTTGGGGAAGAAAATGGTGGACCAACAAGATGTACTATTTTGAAAACTAAATAAAATACTGCATCAAATGAGTGTGGGGGAGATGAGGAAATTAAAACCCCCATATCTTGACTAAAGGGGCACATGTTTTGAAAGAGAGAACACCTCTCTTTCAAGTGAGAGTGCCGTTGAGTTAAGTGCAGACTAAGGGGGGATTCAGTTAGAATCAGTAATTTACTACGGGTTAATTGAAGCAGTGAGGCTGTTTAATTAGAGCCGGCAACAGCCCACAGGCTGCAGTTAACGAGGATTTATTTTCAAATAATTGTGTTAAATGTCCTTATCTCGGGTGCCACAAACGCATCCGAAGATCCGGGCGAGGAAAAGGGGCTCTATTTGAATAGCGCTAGATGTTAAAGCCGGAGACTCTTTCCTCCCCATGGAAAATTACTGCATATTATTGAATTCCCCACCTAAGGGTTACTCTGTGGTTATGACCCTGATCACCAGAGATTAACTGTAGAGTGGAATGGCTTAAGACATAATCAAACTTGTAACAATGGCACCCTCAAGACCTTTACACTCCACGGCTCCCATCGATAATAACTGTGGGGGTGACTTTTAGGCATCTACCCTCCATTAGAACTCCTGTAGTGCTGAGGACAAATGGTACTTGTCCATAGCACTCATCCTTCGACATAATCACACAGTCAATTTTTTCTAAGTGTTAAGTTTTTAATAAAATAGATATGTATTCAATTCAAGTCGAAACTGCCGTCTTGTCGGAAAGACGTCAGTTTCCGACTTTTTTAGGTTGGATAGTGTTCCGACCTATTCAATTTGGCTGCCATTTTTCCGACAGGTCGGCAATTCCGACTTGTCGGAAAACACTTGGATTGGCGAATTAGCCATGGATCCACGTGTTTTGTCAGATTGCCAGCCAAATCAGACAGGTTTTAGCCCCGTTTCCGACAATGTAAATCCGACTTTAATTGAATACTTAAATGTCGGATCCTTTCCGTCGGAAAGGATCCGACATCAACTGAATACACCCCATAGTGTTCAGAAATTCTGTTGGACAGATTAGGATAAATATTTAGTATTATACAGGTGAAACTCAGAAAATTAGAATATCATGCAAAAGTTCATTTATTTCAGTAATTCAACTTAAAAGGTGAAACTAATATTATTTCGACTCATTACATGCAAAGTGAGATATTTCAAGCCTTTATTTGTTATAATTTTGATGATTGTGGTTTACAGCTTAAGAAACCCCCAAATCTAAAATCTCAGAAAATTAGAATATTCCATAAAATCAATAAAAAAAAAGGATTTTAAATACAGAAATGTCAGCCCTCTGAAAAGTATAATCCTGCTATATATAATTTTGCATGAATTACTGCCTCAATGCGGCATGGCATGGATTCTATCAGCCTGTGGCACTGCTGAGGTGTTATGGAAGCCCAGGATGTTTCAATAGCGGCCTTCAGCTCTTCTGCATTGTTTGGTCTCATGTCTCTCATCTTTCTCTTGGCAATGCCCCATAGATTCTCTTTTTTTTCTTTAGTCCAGGTAAGACGCTTCTGACGTTGTTTGTTGTTCAGGAGTGGCTTGACAAGAGGAATACGACATTTAAAGCCCATGTCCAGGATCCGTCTGTGTGTGGTGGCTCTTGCTGCACTAACTCCAGCCTCAGTCCACTCCTTGTAAAGCTCCCCCACACTTTTGAATGGCCTTTTCCTGACCAGAAAAAAAGAACTGGTCTGTTGCTCAGTGGTCCAAAGTTCTCTTTTCTGTTGAGAGCAAATTTTGCATCTCATTTAGAAACCAAGGTCCCAAAGTATGGAGGAACGGGTATGGGTCGTTGGGTCGACTCAACTTAGGTCGACACTCATTAGGTCGACCACTGAAGGTCGACATTGCCATTAGGTCTACATGGGCGTTAGGTCAAAAGGTCGACATGAAGGGTTTTGACTGTTTTTGGTGTCGTTTTCTCCGTAAAGTGACGGGAAACCCAAATTAGTGCACTGTGTCCCCTCGCTTCGGGCAAGGTGCCTTGCTTCGCTCGGCACAGATTACCGTTCCAGTCGTAGTCCACGTGGATCGTACGAAGTACGAAAAAAAAAAATGGGAAAACATTTGATAATCTCATGTCGACCTTTCTCTTACGTCCTAGAGGATGCTGGGGCCTCCGTAAGGACCATGGGGAATAGACAGCCTCCGCAGGAGACATGGGCACTAAAAAGAACTTTAGATATGGGTGTGCACTGGCTCCTCCCTCTATGCCCCTCCTCCAGACCTCAGTTTGATACTGTGCCCAGAGGAGACTGGGTGCATTACAGGGAGCTCTCCTGAGTTTCCTGAAAGAAATAATTTTTGTTAGGTTTTTTATTTTCAGGGAGCCTGCTGGCAACAGGCTCCCTGCATCGAGGGACTGAGGAGAGAGAGGCAGACCTTCTTAAATGCTAGGCTCTGCTTCTTAGGCTACTGGACACCATTAGCTCCAGAGGGAGTCGGAACGCAGGTCTCTCCTAGCTGTTCGTCCCGGAGCCGCGCCGTCCTCCTCCTCACAGAGCCGGAAGATAGAAGCCGGGTGAGTATGAGAAGATAAGAAGACTTCAGAGGCGGCAGAAGACTTCAGATCTTCACTGAGGTAACGCTGCACGCCGTTGCTCCCACACAAAGCACACACGGCAGGCACTGCACGGGTGCAGGGCGCAGGGGGGGCGCCCTGGGCAGCAATTTAAACCTCTGGTACAAATGTCCATCGAGTTCAACCTACTGTATATTACATTTTTTTTTTTTAAATATATATTAAATGCTGTATCCCTGGATATTTTTTTTCTGCTAGGAATTTATCTAATCCATTTTTAAACTTATTGATTGAGTCCACCATTGCTACCTTCTCTGGCAGAGAATTCCAAATCCTTACTGCTCTTACTGTAAAGAATCCTTTTCTCCATTGGGTATGGAATTTTTTCTCTTCTAACCTCAGGGGGTGTCCTCGTGTCCTATGTAGTGTTTTTTTGGTAAACAAATCATTTGATAGATCCTTGTTTTGTCCCTTAATGTATTTATAAATATTAATGATGTCCCCTTTCAGTCACCTCTTTTCCAGTGTAAACAATCAAGCCTTTTAAGTCTTACCTCATAGTCCAGTGCCTCTAACCCCTTAACCAGTTTAGTGGCTCGCCTCTGAACCTTTTCGAGTTCCAAGATATCTTTTTTTATAATATGGTGCCCAAAACTGTGCACAATATTCCAGGTGTGGTCGCACCAATGATTTATACAGAGGCAGGATTACACTCTCATCCCTTGTCTGAATGGCTGAATCACACCTGAACGAGACTCTAGAACTAGCCCTTGATAAAGTGGCTCCAGCTACCCATCACACTCCACGTAGGCCTAGATGTCAACCATGGCACTCCAAATTAACAAGACAACTACAAAAACTCACACGAAAACTTGAACGTCAATGGCGTAAATCTCGTATTTCAAGTGACTTCCTCACATATATAAGACTGTCTACCACTCTTATAGAAATGCCCTGGACACTGCCAAACAAACATATTTCCAAACTCTTATCTCTGCTCAAGCCTCTAACCCCAAACGACTCTTTAATGCATTTAAATCACTTCTGAATCCTCCCTCACCTACCCCACCAGCTACTATCAAGGCACAGGATCTTGCTTCCTACTTCAAGGAGAAGATCCGAGATGAAATGGTATGCTCTTCGGCAGCCAGGGACCTGCTCCGTTCTTTACCTGAACACTCTGGCACTCTCTCTTCATTTGATCCCACAAATGAAGATGAAGTATCATCACTCTTCTCATCCTGCTTCTCTACTATCTCTTGATCCTTTACCCTCACAAATAAGTAAAGCTCTGTCTCTGGTGCTCATCCCTACCTTAACTAACATCTGTAATCTCTCTTTCTCTCTCTACTGGTATTTTTCCTTCACTCTTCAAGCATGCAGTGATTACTCCCATTTTACAAAACAAAAATCTGACCCTAATGCTCTCTCAAACTACCGCCCCATCTCTCAGCTCCTTTGTCTCTCTAAGCTACTTGATAGACTTGCCTACACTCGACTCGCATACTTTCTTAACTCGTACACTTTATTGGACCCAATTCGTCAAGCTTCCGTTCCCAACATTCCACAGAGACAGCACTGACTAAAGTGGTTAATGATTTGGGTACTACGAAGTCTAAAGGCCATTACTCACTACTTATTCTTGTAGATCTATCTGCTGCATTTGACACTGTAGACCACGCTCTTCTCATACAGACACTACAATCCCTAGGTCTTAAAGACACAGCCCTTTCTTGGTTCCTATCCTACCTATCTAATCGCTCCTTCAGTGTTTGCTTCTCTGAATCTAGCACCTCTTCGCTACCTCTTTCAGTTGGAGTACCGCAAGGCTCAGTCTTGGGTCCTCTGCTTTTCTCTATCTATACCTCATCTCTTGGTAAACTAATCAGCTCTTTTGGATTTCAGTATTATCTGTACGCAGATGATACTAAAATCTACCTATCCTCCCCTGACTTGTCCCTATCTGTACTGGACCGTGTCACTGAATGCCTTTCTGCCATTTCATCCTGGATGACATCTCGCCACCTCAAACTGAATATTTCAAAGACAGAGTTAATTATATTTCCACTGGCCAATAGTAGGTACCAACCTGATATCTGTCACTGTTGAAAACTCGACTATCTACCCTACCCCACAAGCTCGCTGCCTAGGTGTCATCCTTGACTCTGTTCTGTCCTTTGTTCACCACATTCAGTCTGTCTCAAGATCATGTTACATGCATCTAAAAAACATATCCAAAATACGACCATACCTTACACAAGACACTGCTAAAACTCTAATCCACGCTCTCATTATTTCCCGCATTGATTATTGCAATAGTCTCCTAACTGGTCTTCCCACAACGAGACTCTCGCCACTACAATCCATTCTGAATGCAGCGGCAAGGCTTATCTTCCTCGCTAGACGTTCCTCGTCTGCAGATCCGCTCTGTCAGTCCCTCCATTGGTTACCTGTATTCTACCGCATTCAATATAAAATACTTTTACTCACACACAAGGCCATTAACCAAACTACACCAACGTACATCACTTCGCTTATCTCAAAATATCTACCAACCCGACCCCTTTGTTCTTCACAAGACCTGCGTCTCTCATCCACACTCATTACTCGCTCCCACTCACGACTGCAGGACTTTCATCGGGCTGCACCCTCTCTGTGGAATGCCCTACCACGTACAATAAGACTCTCCTCTAGTCTCCAAACCTTCAAGCGTTCCCTGAAAACTTACCTCTTTAGGCAAGTATATCAAATTCCAGAACCACCCACATAACTTTCATAATCCTTCCTATCAAATTGCATCCACTCTGTACAGTCCACACACATCCTCACATGTCTTCTCATTCTTCACTTTCCCTTCCTCTCGAACTCGGTTCATCATTGCTGTATGACCATATCATACAGCCCACCAAGAACCTTTGCAATCTGGCGAACAAGTATGCAATAGATAGCACCTTTCCTTGTTTATACATGCCTATTTCTCTATAGATTGTAAGCTTGCGAGCATTATCACCCAGTATGTTATATCATTGTTATTACCAATTGTAAAGCGCAACGGAATTTGCTGCGCTATATAAGAAACTGTTAATAAATAAATAAATAAAATAAACTGTCTGTGATTGCAAAATAGACTAGATAGATCTTTTTGGGCTTTAGTAAAAGCCAGTTAAGGGTTCTTGGGGTTATGGGTGGAGAGAGGGTGGGCTCCATCCATTCGGCCCATTTCGGGTCTTCACCCTGAGAACATGCTAATTAGTACCTGCACCTGTAGGAGGCTATTAAAGGTGTGTCATGGCTTTTCTCAGGGTCTCGCTACCTGGGGGAGCAGGCAGAAGTCCTGTTATTTTCTGACCGTGAGTATTGTGTATATGCTTATGTTGTGGTAGAGAAATTAGGTCCTACCACTCTGATTGACGGAACCTATTTGTTTAGTCAGAGCCTAGAATTTATTTTTATGTTTTCTGCACAATAAAACTTGGCTAGATCGCACAAAATCCTGGGCTGGTGTGCGGGTTCTTGGCTGCTGTGTGTTTGCAAGTGCCCATCTACCCCAGCAGAGGGCACCCCTACCTTGATCTCCTCACAGGGAATTAAGCCCTTCTACATTCGATTCTGGTATGAGTGGTCGACCATGTTAAGGTCGACAGTCATTAGGTCGACCTCTATTGGTCGGCATTGACAGTCGACGTGGACAAATAGTCAACACGTGAAAATGGTCAACACAGGACAAGTCGACGCGTGACAAGGTCAACATGGATTATTGAACTGTTTTTAGTGTCATATTTTCCGTAACATGACCAGGAACCCCGATTAGTGTACTGCGTCCCCTTGCAGGCAAGGTGACTACCTGCGCTCGGCACCAGTTACTATTCCCAATTGTAGTCCACACAGATGGTAAAGTATGTGTCGACCATTTGTCCACGTTGACCATGTCAATGTTGACCAATAGTGGTCGACCTAGTGACTGTCGACCTAAGGAGGGAAGCCGAACAATTGGCATAATTTACATGAAAAAAAAAGGCATACTCCAAAAAACATCCAGGAAAATAAACAACCACAAACGGAAGAGAAGTAAAGAAAGACAAAATAAATTAGAACAAAAATGCATCAAACATATAGGGAAACAATCTTCACATGGTTGAGGCCAGGAGAATAAACAGACCTCCGGGAACAAAGATTCATATATACACTGCTCAAAAAAAATAAAGGGAACACTTAAACAACACAATGTAACTCCAAGTCAGTCATACTTCTGTGAAATCAAACTGTCCACTTAGGAAGCAACACTGATTGACAATCAATTTCACATGCTGTTGTGCAAATGGAATAGACAACAGGTGGAAATTCTAGGCAATTAGCAAGACACCCCCAATAAAGGAGTTGTTCTGCAGGTGGTGACCACAGACCACTTCTCAGCTCCTATGCTTTCTGGCTGATGTTTTGGTTACTTTTGAAAGCTGGTGGTGCTTTCACTCTAGTGGTAGCATGAGACGGAGTCTACAACCCACACAAGTGGCTCAGGTAGTGCAGCTCATCCAGGATGGCACATCAATGCGAGCTGTGGCAAGAAGGTTTGCTGTGTCTGTCAGCGTAGTGTCCAGAGCATGGAGTCGCTACCAGGAGACAGGCCAGTACATCAGGAGACGTGGAGGAGGCCGTAGGAGGGCAACAACCCCAGCAGCAGGGCCGCTACCTCTGCCTTTGTGCAAGGAGGAACAGGAGGAGCACTGCCAGAGCCCTGCAAATGACCTCCAGCAAGCCACAAATGTGCATGTGTCTACTCAAACGATCAGAAACAGACTCCATGAGGGTGGTATGAGGGCCCGACGTCCACAGGTGGGGTTTGTGCTTACAGCCCAACACCGTGCAGGACGTTTGGCATTTGCCAGAGAACACCAAGATTGGCAAATTCGCCACTGGCGCCCTGTGCTCTTCACAGATGAAAGCAGGTTCTCACTGAGCACATGTGACAGTCGTGACAGAGTCTGGAGATGCCAAGGAGAACGTTCTGCCTGCAACATCCTCCAGCATGACCGGTTTGGCAGTGGGTCAGTAATGGTGTGGGGTGGCATTTCTTTGGGGGGCCGCACAGCCCTCCATGTGCTCGCCAGAGGTAGCCTGACTGCCATTAGGTACCGAGATGAGATCCTCAGACCCCTTGTGAGACCATATGCTGGTGCGGTATGCCCTGGGTTCCTCCTAATGCAAGACAATGCTAGACCTCATGTGGTTGGAGTGTGTCAGCAGTTCCTGCAAGACAAAGGCATTGATGCTATGGACTGGCCCGCCCGTTCCCCAGACCTGAATCCAATTGAGCACATCTGGAACATCATGTCTCGCTCCATCCACCAACGCCACGTTGCACCACAGACTGTCCAGGAGTTGGTGGAAGCTTTAGTCCAGGTCTGGGAGGAGATCCCTCAGGAGACCATCTGCCACCTCATCAGGAGCATGCCCAGGCGTTGTAGGGAGGTCATACAGGCACGTGGAGGCCACACACACTACTGAGCCTCATTTTGACTTGTTTTAAGGACATTACATCAAAGTTGGATCAGCCTGTAGTGTGTTTTTCCACTTTAATTTTGAGTGTGACTCCAAATCCAGACCTCCATGGGTTAATAAATTTGATTTCCATTGATAATTTTTGTGTGATTTTGTTGTCAGCACATTCAACTATGTAAAGAACAAAGTGTTTAATAAGAATATTTCATTCATCCAGATCTAGGATGTGTTGTTTAAGCTTTCCCTTTATTTTTTTAAGCAGTGTATATACTCAGCGACTACATGAAAGCAATGAACAAATTACAACAGACCTCTATGGAACTACAGCTGAGTTTAGCAAGAATAGACTAAACAAAAAAACTAATTATAAATCGAAAACCCCAGTTTAAACATACAGTGATATATTAAAGTCTGCCGGATACCGACGTATAGTAAATTCTGGCAAGAACCCATCGTATCTTAATGACATGCAAATTGGAGATCAAAGACATTTGTAAAATAAAAAAGATATCAGATTTGAGGCATGGAGCATGAAGTCTAAACAGGAACACTAGCGGGTCTATATACCCTAATCCAGGCAGTACATAGGCATGATATACCGGAAAATGAAAACCACAATAAGCCCCAGCAGCAGAGACTTCTGCAACCGGTATCATTTGAAGCATAGTTAGCTCATGCAGACATCAGGTAAATGAGGCTTGAAAAGATGAGCCAGCGGCACATTCATCACTCTCTCTTCTGTCAGATTTGCTGACGTGTCTACAGAAGTCGTGAAAACTTTTGGTAAGCCGTTCATAAACAGCCATAGCCATGCTGGGTACAGTAGTGTGAATTTTTGGTGTTCCTTTTTTTTTCTTCCCATAACTCAATCACGGGGTGGAGAAAGCTTGGGGAGCACTGGTGACCTCACCTGTGTAATCTTGAAAAATATAAATTTTATGACCTGCCCATGCTAGAGACCTCTGTCTCCTAGAAGCAGACCAGAGAAGTTCCTTATGGAGGTAGTTTAAGCATCAGAATATAGGGGTTGGTACTTTATCTCTCCCCAAGGTTTCGCTAAAGTCATGAGTGATAAAGTACCAACCAACCAGCTCCTACCATTTTTTTTAAACACAGCCTATAACATGACAGTTATGAACTGATTGGCTGACACTTTTTCTCTCTCCAAGGCTTAGTACCTAGATCCCATAGTCTCTTGCAGTCTGACGTCTACCTTGTCCTGGACAGGACCCACTTGATTTACTAATTTTACCACCATATCACTGCACTCACTGCTGACACTCAAAATCTCAGGTAATGTATAAACAAAATGAGATGGGGCAGGGCCCTTTAGGACTCAGGCATACCGACCACATGGAGATTATTTTTCCTAGACCAGGTCATTAAAAATATTACTGAGGTAAAAATTGGATGTTTGTAAATAAAAAAAACTACCTTTTGAGGTTGGATACATCTTGGAACAATTCCCCAGCTAAACCTGGTTAGTCTGCACCATCTGGTTAGCTGCATTTTAATGTTACCATTAATCTCCTGAAGTGCCCTGCTTAAAAGCAGCAGCCTGTTCTTGCAACAAATGAGACATAGGGGTTTATGTACTAAGCATCAAGTTGTAAAACCTGGCGCTTCTGATCGTGTTTATGCCTGATATTTAAAAGGGCAATACTTTTACACTAGCAAGACACTGATAGTAACCTGCTTTGTAAATAAACCCTACAGTGTCTTTAATAGTTTTGGCCATATCCCCGTAGGAAATTTGCATCTCCAGGCCACACTGGTCTAATATATCAGGAGTATCCACTCGTGTCACTGCTCCCCGTCCAGCATATCCTCTGTCCAAGCAACGCGTTTCGGTCAACTGAAGTGACCTTTTTCAAAATTGGATAGAGGATCCCTATGTGGCTCCATATTTATACCCCTCCTATTAGGCTCAAATTGCTACACATGTAACTAAATCGGAGCCGCCGCTTCCCGGTGTATCCAACCGGAAGTGACGCTCCGTGCATTCCATTGACAGAGGATTTGCTGGACGGGGAGCAGTGACACGAGTGGAAGGACTTGTATGCTGATTAATACTTGCTGCGGTGGTACCAGGCTAATCAGCCTTGGTTCTAATTTGCTTACACAAAAAGCTAGCCCACCGCAGGGCTGACATATGGTGAGAGATTTCCCTCTAATTTATTGCACAAGTCACTTTATTCTGAACAGTTCCACCTGCCACGTCCTCATTTGTATTGATGAATATTCGTGTGTTTTAATAATGTGAGTTTGTTTGTATCTGTGTAAATAAATGCACTTTCATTCTTGTAAAAGATTTCACCAGTATTCCTTATCAGTGGACTCACCGACTCCCATTGGTTTGAGGGGTTATTCTTAGGGTTTTAGCGCCAGTGCGTTCCACAAATATCTTTTTTCAATTTGATCTACAGGGAATGTGTGTTTTTCCCTTTTTTGTGGAATATCAAGCCTGCTTCAATCTTTTTATTGCGCAAATCACTGTAGTTGTATATCACTACATATTTTGTATATGTGCCCAACCTGAGTGCGACCCGACTGAGTGGTTCAGAGTGGTTTGCCGGGTCGGTGACATCACTGCACATGTGACCAGTGCTTGCACTTGGAGATGAAATCATCTCCTAGCACCCACTCTCCCTATCCTGTAAACTGGTTCAGGGTCACCGTTGACATGGTTTTTGTGGGATCCGGTCTGAAGATCGACAGTGTCTAGATCGACAATGTTTAGGTCGACCACTATAGGTCGACAGTCACTAGGTCGACATGGATGGAAGGTCGACAGGGTTTCTAGGTCGACATGTGCTAGGTCGACAGGTCTAAAGGTCGACATGAGTTTTTCACATTTTTTGGGGGGGATTTTTTCATACTTAACGATCCACGTGGATTACGATTGGAACGGTAAAGTGTGCCGAGCGAAGCGGTAGCGGAGCGAAGGCACCATGTTCGCGAGCCATGCGAGGGGACGCGGTGCACTAATTTGGGATCCCGGTCACTCTACGAAGAAAACGACACCAATAAAAAAAAATCCTCATGTCGACCTTTAGACCTGTCGACCTAGCACATGTCGACCTAGAAACCCTGTCGACCTTCCATCCATGTCGACATAGTGACTGTCGACTTATAGTGGTCGACCTAAACATTGTCGACCTAGACACTGTCGATTTGATGAACCACACCCGGTTTTTGTATATTCAAAAAAAAGGATGGCGAGTTATGTTTCCTGCAATAATGCCTTTTAATGAATCTGGTGGTTTGTAATTCGCTCAAATTACACACTATTAAATTCCCAGTATAGGGTTGGGGTGAGATAGTGTTATAGGATCCATGTGATAAGGATTAATGGTGCACTGGACAGAAAAAGGAAAAAAAAAATAGATTGTCTGGTCTTATTCAGGCTGGTAACCACAGAAAAGAGAACGCTATACAAATTGACATAACCCAAACATTTTAACTTAATGGTAAAGCTTCCCATACTTCACTATAATATACTTACATATTGTTGGAAATCATCACTACATTTGTAGACTCTCTTGAAAAAGGGATGCTAATCTTAATAATTCATAATAACTATTCCGCAAGAATCCTTGATTTTGCCATTAGTGATAATCTTGCCTCAAGAAACTCTTCAATAGTATGTGCAGTGGTAGAATTTTATGCCAACTAAACACAGTCCGGTTTTTATAATAACTGCTCATATATGAAAACAAATTTTAACAAAACTTCTATTAAGAACTACAAGATGGAGAGTTTAATTTTCCAACTGGCAGGACACAACAAGCACAGCCCGAGTACTATAGATTGTCAAATCTATCTGTTGGGTTTTATTCGACCCCATCACTGCAATTTACAGGATATGCTACCATAGAGTGACATTCCGGTAATAAATGACTGTGACTATCACTGCTGTGCAGCTGACACACAGTATAAAAGAGGAAGAAATAAGCAATCAGTGGGCTCATTGTTACAGAAGGAAGGCATCCAGCTTTGGAACACTATTTCAGATAGTAGTTGATAGTTATGGTTACATATCAGCGATGAGTAACTATATCCTTTATGTGTCTCCTGAAAAAGTAAAATATGCAAATAAACGAAAAATACAAATTGCCTATATGAATGCAAATGTTGTGTGGCTGTTATTACTTTTATTAGCTTTTTTTGTTGCAATCCATTTGTTTTCCTTTGTGTGTAATGTCATGTTTCACAAGATGGGAAACAGTTATAGGCTACTCTTCAATACATTTCACAATGGATTGAAAATACTTTTAAAAATGGTTATTCTTTCAGTGTGTACAGTAGATGTTGGTTTCAGGGCCCAAAGTACATGTGTAGTAGCAACATGGCTGATCCAGAATAGAGTTTAAAAATCTTTTGTTAGATTATTCTAAATTCATAAAAGAACCAAGAAGCAGGAGTCATTTTAGGGCTGTTTGCATATAATTATGTTTAAACCATATTATTATCTAAAACAGCATTTTATTGGCTATCAGCTGTGACATGTTCTGAACAGCCAGTAAGATAAATCCGAGCTTGCGCTAGTTTGGCGAAAAGAACATAGTAAACTGAAATTGCAATCGCACCGCAAGTTTAGCAGGATCACCAAAATTGTGGATGGCTTCTGCAGGTGCAGCCTGGCTGTGACGGCAGGAGGCCCACTGCCATCTTTTTGATCAGTGCAGCTGAGTGTGACATCACGCAGCCGCCCCGATCACGCCCACGCCACGACCCTGTTCAGAAGCTGCCGTCTCTGTTTCCCTGCTGCCGCAATGCTCCGTCTCCGCCTTGGAAATGGAGCGTTGCCGCCCCCCCTGTCTTACCGCGAATGCCTCTGCGTTCGCATTTGCAGGACGGACCCTGCGCATGAGCCCACCAGGCAAACGCGAAAATACTGATTGGATTGCGATTTGCGAACCAACTTGAATGAGGTCCTTAATTTGCAATGTTGTTGCTTGTGTTGGGACAGAAATGTTTTATGTCTAGCATTTTTTTTATCAATAATTTTTTCCCCTTTTCTGGTTTTATTTATTTTTTTACTTTTGGTTTGATTTGTCACATCCAACAAATTCACAATCCCCCTGCTTTTCACCTAATCTAGTTATCTGCCAAATATTTAATTTTGTAATGATTTCAGTGAACTTTGAGTAAAGGCCATGGAGACCCCACTACTGAAATAAAGACAAAAAATGGAACGGTTGATATTTGCCAAAACGTACCAATACAAACAATTCTCTTGGGCAAATGTTCTTTGGACAGATGAAGCCAAGGGGGTCATTCCGAGTTGATCACACGTAGCAACTTTTTGGGGGAGTGTATTTTAGCATAGCAGGGCTGCGATCGCTTGTGCAGCCCTGAAATGCTAAAAACGTTTTCTGAAAAACAAGACTAGCCCTGCAGTTACTTACCCTGTGCGATGGATCCAGCGATGAAGGTCCCGGAATTGACGTCAGACATCCGCCCTCCAAACGCCTGGACACGCCTGCGTTCGTTGCTCCACTCCCAGAAAACGGTCCATTGACGCCCGGAACGCCTTCCGCCTGTCACTCGTCGTTATTCCTGTCGCTGGGCAACGATGCACATGTGCAGAACCGACCCGCTCGCACCGCTGCGACAAACAGCAGCGTGCGAACAGTTCAGAATGACCCCCAAAATGAAGCTCTTGGCAGTGCAGAGCAGCTTTTTGTTTACACGTGACAAAATTAAGCTCTTAAGAAGAACCCCCTACCTGTGCTGTGTTGGAAAGTAACAGAAGCTGCACATTGAACAAATGCAGAGGCTTTCAGGTGACCTTCCATCTATGGGGAGTAACAGTTACCTCTCTAGAAGAACGGGATGCCTTGACCTAGTTCTACACTAAGCAAGTGAGGAGAGCTTCTAAGATCAGCAGATTGCTCTGATGAAGCAGTGGTGTAAACGCCTGACCCTCTGTCATGGCCTAGTAGAATGTCAGCAGGCATCCTGTGGTTAGTAGTTCATTTTCCCCATCACACTAGCACAGGTGGGGTAAGTGACAACCTAAAAGCTCAGCACTATCCTGCCATGAGGGACCATCCGGTGATCACTGCCTACACTATGCTTTGCCCAATAGACAGCGTCAGCAAGACCATCCTGTGAACCAAGCGAATCCTGTGCTGTCAGTGACACGTGGAACTGACACTTGGCTCACATCTACAACAGTCAGTTAGCATTTCTAATTCCGATAGCTCTTTTACTGCCCCAAGGTCAAAAGGCATAGAAGTGATAGCCGTACCCTGGGAAACGGTGCTTTACAATCAAGAGAGACGTTGTTCCATAGCTATACTATGGATACTACAATCAAGAGAGACGTCTGTTCCATAGCTATACTACCACTCCGTAATGGAGACTGATACAGTATGTCAACATAGCATGATTGAGTATTATAAGCTATAAACAAGCTGTTTTTTTCATTTCCTCATGTTGTGGTTCTTTTACCCTAAGTGGTCCTAACATGCATATGGGGGGAATGTAATAGAGTGTGAGAATCAAAAAGTGAGAGTTCTCTCTTTTTTTTTTTTTAAGTGGCTATCATTTACATGGCAAAACCAGGTTGATTTTGCCATGTAAATGATTGCCACTTTAAAAACAACAGGAGCACAACATTTCTCACACCACATTACATTCTTCCCCTATAGACTATGGCAACGGCACAAATGTAGGGGGAAAAAGCTGGAAGGTGTAAGGTCCCACCAAAGTCCATTTAAAGAAAATGTTGTGATTTTATTAATAAAAAAGTATTCTCTAAATAGCTTGTCACTGGCAGTACCTTGCAAAACAGTTTAAGATTTTGGCAGGTAGGCACGTTGTTCTATCACAATTATTTTATAATTGTGAGTTCATTTCTCAAATAGTGTCTGTGTCCTTTTTAACAACTAATTAAGATGTACATATGCGAGCTTACATATCCCGGAAGATCATTAGTAATTATTTGAATGGTTGTAAACTGATTTGTATACTAAAGATTTGAAAACTGTTTTCTGTGTGATGGATCTACTCCTGTCCAGAAAAGCATTTATCTTTAGCTGTTTTGAGAACATGTTTTTGTTGTTGGTTTTTAATACAGTAAGTTGCTGTTTTTTTTTGTTGTTGTTTTGTTCAGAGACGTTTATTGCTGTGTAGCAGTTAATCAAATGACCACTAGATGGCACTGTTTGACAGTAACTGAAAAACCTAAATTAAGCAAAACCATGTTTGTTGCACAGATGGTTGCCAAGAAAGGAGCAATTTTAATTAGAATCGTTTGTTAATTAGCCTTTTGCAGTTTAACGAAAATGCACTGTGGCCTTGTTTTTAATATTAAAAAAAAAAAAAAAAAAGGATGTATCTGTGGCATTTTTTCTATATCTAAAGGCCAGTTTTCTTAGAAGAAAAAAAATAACCGGTTTTATTTCTTTTTGCAGTTTGTAGGAGTTGCTTGGTGAAATATTTGGAAGAAAATAACACCTGCCCCACATGCAGAATTGTAATCCATCAAAGCCACCCTCTACAGTATATAGGGTAAGTGGATTGGCTTGACATTGGGTAGTCACATTGATCATATGTTTTGGTCTCCCAGTGTTTTAACTTAATCATGCATGATATAAATGTATACACTTTGTCAGCTGAAATATTGTACCAGTTTATTGTGTGCCACAGGACTTTATGCATAAATATTT
This sequence comes from Pseudophryne corroboree, assembly GCF_028390025.1. Lineage (NCBI taxonomy): Eukaryota > Metazoa > Chordata > Amphibia > Anura > Myobatrachidae > Pseudophryne > Pseudophryne corroboree. The sequence goes on from NC_086444.1 coordinate 642,683,505, forward strand.
GAAAGAAAAATAATTTAATGGATAATAACCATTTTCACAGTATATAGCATCTTTTCTCTGACGTCCTAGTGGATGCTGGGAACTCCGTAAGGACCATGGGGAACAGCGGGCTCCGAAGGAGGCTGGGCACTCTAGAAAGATTTATGACTACCTGGTGTGCACTGGCTCCTCCCACTATGACCCTCCTCCAAGCCTCAGTTAGATTTCGTGCCCGGCCGAGGTTGGATGCACACTAGGGGCTCTCCTGAGCCCTTAGAAAGAAAGTATAGTTTAGGTTTTTTATTTTCAGTGAGACCTGCTGGCAACAGGCTCACTGCAGCGAGGGACTAAGGGGAGAAGAAGCGAACTCGCCTGCTTGCAGCCGGATTGGGCTGCTTAGGCTACTGGACACCATTAGCTCCAGAGGGATCGACCGCAGGCCCAGTCCTTGGTGTTCGGTCCCGGAGCCGCGCCGCCGTCCCCCTTACAGAGCCAGAAGCAAGAAGAGGTCCGGAAAAACGGCGGCAGAAGACATCAGTCTTCACCAAGGTAGCGCACAGCACTGCAGCTGTGCGCCATTGCTCCTCATGCACACTTCACACTCCGGTCACTGAGGGTGCAGGGCGCTTGGGGGGGGTGCCCTGAGCAGCAATAAAAAACACCTTGGCTGGCAAAATACCACAATATATAGCCCCAGAGGCTATATATGTGGTAAATACCCCTGCCAGAATCCAGGAAAAAGCGGGAGAATAGGCCGCGGAAAAGGGGCGGAGCTATCTCCCTCAGACACACTGGCGCCATTTCTCCTTCACAGATCCGCTGGAAGGAAGCTCCCTGGCTCTCCCCTGCAGTCTACACTTCAGAACAGGGTAAAAACAGAGAGGGGGGGCACTAAATTTAGGCGCAATAGATATATAATATAAAAAGCAGCTATAGGGGACATAACTCAGTTAGTCCCTGCATTATATAGCGCTCTGGTGTGTGCTGGCATACTCTCACTCTGTCCCCCCAAAGGGCTTTTGTGGGTCCTGTCCTCATTCGGAGCATTCCTTGTGTGTGTGCGGTGTGTCGGTACGGCTGTGTCGACATGTTTGATGAGGATAATGATGTGGAGGCGGAGCAGATGCCCTTAGAAGGGATGTGACCCCCTGCGGGGCAGACACCTGAGTGGATGGGCTTATGGAAAGTAATGAGTGCACGTATAGACTCCTTATATAAGAAAATCGACGACATGCCAAATGTGGGACAGCCGACATCTCAGCTCGTGCCTGCCCAGGCGTCGCAGGGGTCGTCAGGGGCTCTAAAACGCCCGCTACCTCAAGCAGACCCAGATGTCGACACTGATACTGACACCAGTGTCGACGACGATGAGTCTAACCTGATGCCCACTAAGGCCATTCACTGCATGATTGAGAAATGAAAGAGGTGTTACACATTTCTGATATAAATACAGGTACCACTAAAAAGGGTATTATGTTTGTGGAGAAAAAACTACCCGTAGTCTTTCCCCCGTCAGAGGAATTAAATGAAGTGTGTGAAGAAGCGTGGGCTTTCCCTGATAAAAAATTGGTAATTCCTAAGAAGGTACTAATGGCGTTCCCTTTCCCGCCAGAGGATAGGTCACGTTGGGAAACACCTCCTAGGGTGGATAAAGCGCTCACACGTTTGTCTAAAAAGGTGGCACTACCGTCTCCGGATACGGCCGCCCTCAAGGAACCTGCTGATAGAAAGCAGGAGGCGATCCTGAAGTCTGTATATACACACACAGGCATTATACTTAGGCCAGCTATTGCGTCAGCTTGGATGTGCAGTGCTGCCGCTGCGTGGTCAGATAAACTGTCAGAAAATATTGACACATTAGACAGAGACACGATCCTGTTAACCATAGACCATATAAAAGACTCAGTCTTATATATGAGAGATGCACAGAGGGAAATCTGCCGACTGGCATCTAAAGTAAGTGCATTGTCCATTTCTGCTAGGAGAGGCTTATGGACTCGCCAGTGGACAGGAGATGCAGATTCAAAAAAGCACATGGAAGTGTTACCGTATAAGGGTGAGGAATTATTTGGGGATGGTCTCTCGGACCTAGTTTCCACAGCAACGTCTGGGAAGTCAGCGTTTTAACCCCATGTCCCCTCACAGCCTAAGAAGGCGCCGTTTTATCAGGTTCAGTCCTTTCGGACCCAGAAAAACAGGCGTGGAAAAGGCGGGTCCTTTCTGTCCAGAGGCAGAGGTAGGGGAAAAAGGCTGCAACAAACAGCAGGTTCCCAGGAGCAAAAGTCCTCCCCCGCTTCTTCGTCCAAGTCCGCCGCATGACGGTGGGGCTCCACAGGCGGAGCCTGGTACGGTGGGGGGTCACCTCAAAAATTTCAGCGATCAGTGGGTTCGCTCACAGGTGGATCCCTGGATCCTGCAAATAGTATCTCAGGGGTACAAGCTGGAATTCGAGGCGTCCCCACCCCACCGCTTCCTAAAATCTGCCTTGCCGATTGTTCCCTCAGACAGGGAGGCGGTGCTAGCGGCAATTCACAAGCTGTATTCCCAGCAGGTGATAATCAAGGTACCCCTACTTCAACAAGGCCGGGGTTATTATTCCACACTATTTGTGGTACCGAAACCGGACGGTTCGGTGAGACCCATTCTAAATTTGAAATCCTTGAACACGTACATAAAGAAATTCAAGTTCAAGATGGAATCGCTCAGGGCGGTTATTGCAAGCCTGGACGAGGGGGATTACATGGTATCCCTGGACATCAAGGATGCTTACCTACATGTCCCCATTTACCATCCTCACCAGGAGTACCTCAGATTTGTGGTACAGGATTGCCATTACCAATTCCAGACGCTGCCGTTTGGACTGTCCACGGCACCGAGGGTATTTACCAAGGTTATGGCGGAAATGATGATACTCCTTCGAAGACAGGGAGTTTTAATTATCCCATACTTGGACGATCTCCTAATAAAAGCGAGGTCCAAGGAACAGTTGTTGGTGGGAGTAGCACTATCTCAGGAGGTGCTGCACCAGCACGGCTGGATTCTGAATATCCCAAAGTCACAGCTGGTTCCGACGACACGGCTACTGTTCCTGGGTATGATTCTGGATACAGTCCAGAAGAAAGTGTTTCTCCCGGAGGAGAAAGCCAGGGAGTTGTCATCTCTAGTCAGAGACCTCCTGAAACCAAAACAGGTATCAGTGCATCGCTGCACGCGGGTCCTGGGAAAGATGGTGGCTTCTTACGAAGCAATTCCCTTCGGCAGGTTCCATGCCAGAATCTTTCAGTGGGACCTGTTGGACCAGTGGTCCGGATCGCATCTTCAGATGCATCGCTTGATAACCCTGTCTCCAAGAACCAGGGTGTCTCTACTGTGGTGGCTGCAGAGTGCCCATCTTCTAGAGGGCCGCAGATTCGGCATACAGGACTGGGTCCTGGTGACCACGGATGCCAGCCTTCGAGGCTGGGGGGCAGTCACACAGGGAAGAAACTTCCAAGGACTATGGTCGAGTCAGGAGACTTCCCTTCACATAAATATTCTGGAACTAAGGGCCATCTACAATGCCCTAAGTCAGGCAAAACCCCTGCTTCTACACCAGCCGGTACTGATCCAGTCAGACAACATCACGGCAGTCGCCCATGTAAATCGACAGGGCGGCACAAGAAGCAGGATGGCGATGGCAGAAGCCACAAAAATTCTCAGATGGGCGGAGAATCATGTACTAGCACTGTCAGCAGTGTTCATTCCGGGAGTGGACAACTGGGAAGCAGACTTCCTCAGCAGACACGACCTCCACCCGGGAGAGTGGGGACTTCATCCAGAAGTCTTTCAGATGCTGGTAAACCGTTGGGAAAAACCACAGGTGGACATGATGGCGTCCCGCCTCAACAAAAAGTTAAAAAGATATTGCGCCAGGTCCAGGGACCCTCAGGCGGTAGCTGTGGACGCTCTAGTGACACCGTGGGTGTACCAGTCGGTTTATGTGTTCCCTCCTCTGCCTCTCATACCAAAGGTATTGAGAATAATAAGAAAGAGAGGAGTAAACACCATTCTCGTGGTTCCGGATTGGCCAAGACGAGCGTGGTACCCGGAACTTCAAGAGATGCTCTCAGAGGACCCGTGGCCTCTACCGCTCAGACAGGACCTGCTACAGCAGGGGCCCTGTCTGTTCCAAGACTTACCGCGGCTGCGTTTGACGGCATGGCGGTTGAACACCGGATCCTAAAAGAAAAGGGTATTCCGGAGGAAGTCATTCCTACGCTTATTAAGGCCAGGAAAGATGTTACGGCAAAGCATTATCACCGCATATGGCGGAAATATGTTGCATGGTGCGAGGCCAAAAAGGCCCCAACAGAGGAATTTCAACTAGGTCGATTTCTGCATTTCCTGCAAGCAGGAGTGAATATGGGCCTAAAACTAGGCTCCATTAAAGTACAGATCTCGGCTCTGTCGATCTTCTTTCAAAAAGAACTAGCTTCAGTACCTGAAGTTCAGACATTTGTGAAAGGAGTGCTGCATATTCAGCCCCCATTTGTGCCTCCTGTGGCACCTTGGGATCTCAACGTGATGTTGAGCTTCTTAAAATCACATTGGTTTGAGCCACTAAAAACCGTGGATCTGAAATATCTCACGTGGAAAGTGGTCATGTTATTGGCCTTGGCTTCAGCCAGGCGAGTGTCAGAATTGGCGGCTTTGTCATGTAAAAGCCCTTATCTGATTTTCCATATGGATAGGGCGGAATTGAGGACTCGTCCCCAATTTCTCCCTAAGGTGGTGTCAGCGTTTCACCTGAACCAGCCTATTGTGGTACCTGCGGCTACTAAGGATTTGGAGGACTCCAAGTTGCTAGACGTTGTCAGGGCCCTGAAAATATATGTTTCCAGGACGGCTGGAGTCAGAAAATCTGACTCGCTGTTTATCCTGTATGCACCCAACAAGCTGGGTGCTCCTGCTTCTAAGCAGTCTATTGCTCGCTGGATTTGTAGTACAATTCAGCTTGCACATTCTGTGGCAGGCCTGCCACAGCCAAAATCTGTGAATGCCCATTCCACAAGGAAGGTGGGCTCATCTTGGGCGGCTGCCCGAGGGGTCTCGGCTTTACAACTTTGCCGAGCAGCTACTTGGTCAGGGGCAAACACGTTTGCAAAATTCTACAAATTTGATACCCTGGCTGAGGAGGACCTAGAGTTCTCTCATTCGGTGCTGCAGAGTCATCCGCACTCTCCCGCCCGTTTGGGAGCTTTGGTATAATCCCCATGGTCCTTACGGAGTTCCCAGCATCCACTAGGACGTCAGAGAAAATAAGAATTTACTCACCGGTAATTCTATTTCTCGTAGTCCGTAGTGGATGCTGGGCGCCCATCCCAAGTGCGGATTGTCTGCAATACTTGTAAATAGTTATTGTTAACTAAAGGGTTATTGTTGAGCCATCTGTTGAGAGGCTCAGTTGTTTTCATACTGTCAAACTGGATATAGTATCACGAGTTGTACGGTTTGATTGGTGTGGCTGGTAAGAGTCTTACCCGGGATTAAAAATCCTTCCTTATTATGTCTGCTCGTCCGGGCACGGTGTCCTAACTGAGGCTTGGAGGAGGGTCATAGTGGGAGGAGCCAGTGCACACCAGGTAGTCATAAATCTTTCTAGAGTGCCCAGCCTCCTTCGGAGCCCGCTGTTCCCCATGGTCCTTACGGAGTTCCCAGCATCCACTACGGACTACGAGAAATAGAATTACCGGTGAGTAAATTCTTATTTTCACTTGGAAGATGGAAGTAAAGGCTTCAGAGCTTAATGCTAAAACATGAGAGTGTACCCAACATCCTCTATAACCAGTGGGGTAGTACGAAAGATCGACTTTGTGGTATCAGTACACGTTATGTGTGCTAATACCGCTTCCCCCCCATGTATGACTCTTGGTGTGTGCTGAATGATAGGACCGATCTGCAGGCCAATGTTTGAATGGTCAGTTGCACTGACAGTTCCGACGTCTGCAGATATCGATTTAGACAGCTGCAGGTGTCGTTGCCATATCTCAACAGCAGGGGCAGCACTCTCTCTGGCTGTGGTGGCTGCCGGACTCAGGTTGCACAGGAAATTTTGTGTGAGTAGTGAGATCTCGCACATGTCCAGAGGAGTTGGCCCGTGGCTCTGGTTTGGGTATTGCCAGAGGGGGAACTCTTCACTCCCCACAATTTGGTAGACAAGATTTTAATACATCTTATCTGTGTAGCTTCCTCCTTTGCCTTGGTAATGAGAAAAGCAGTAAGTGCTATAGTGTCACGATCTATGCCACTATAATACATCTCTCCCAGTATTACTTGGGACAAGGGTACACCAGTTATGGTGTCAGTTATGAAGCTTGACCTTTTAGAAATAATATCTACAGCAGCCTCTGATTAAAACTTTTTCTCTAACGTCCTAGTGGATGCTGGGAACTCCGTAAGGACCATGGGGAATAGCGGGCTCCGAAGGAGGCTGGGCACTCTAGAAAGATCTTAGACTACCTGGTGTGCACTGGCTCCTCCCACTATGACCCTCCTCCAAGCCTCAGTTAGATTTCGTGCCCGGCCGAGGTTGGATGCACACTAGGGGCTCTCCTGAGCTCTTAGAAAGTTATAGTCTTAGAATTTGTTATTTTCAGTGAGACCTGCTGGCAACAGGCTCACTGCAGCGAGGGACTAAGGGGAGAAGAAGCGAACTCGCCTGCTTGCAGCCGGATTGGGCTTCTTAGGCTACTGGACACCATTAGCTCCAGAGGGATCGACCGCAGGCCCAGCCTTGATGTTCGGTCCCGGAGCCGCGCCGCCGTCCCCCTTACAGAGCCAGAAGCAAGAAGATGGTCCGGAAAATCGGCGGCATGAAGACTCTGTCTTCACCAAGGTAGCGCACAGCACTGCAGCTGTGCGCCATTGCTCCTCTCACACACTTCACACTCCGGTCACTGAGGGTGCAGGGCGCTGGGGGGGGCGCCCTGAGGCAGCAATAAAAACACCTTGGCTGGCTAAAATACCTCAATATATGGCCCCAGGGGCTATATATGAGGTAAATACCCCTGCCAGAATTCCATAAAAAACGGGAGAATAGGCCGCGAAAAAGGGGCGGAGCCTATCTCCTCAGCACACTGGCGCCATTTTTCCCTCACAGCTCGGCTGGAGGGAAGCTCCCTGGCTCTTCCCTGCAATTCTACAGTACAGTAAGAGGGAAAAGAGAGGGGGGGCATTAAAATTGGCACTGTATACAGTATATTATATAAAAGCTATTAGGGACATAACTCAGTTAGTCCCTGTATATATATAGCGCTCTGGTGTGTGCTGGCATACTCTTACTCTGTCCCCCCAAAGGGCTTTTGTGGGTCCTGTCCTCGTTTAGAGCATTCCCTGTGTGTCTGCGGTGTGTCGGTACGGCTGTGTCGACATGTTGAATGAGGAGGCTTATATGGTGACAGAACAGAGGCCGATATATGTGATGTCGCCCCCTGTGGGGCCGACACCAGAGTGGATGGATAGGTGAAAGGTTTTAACCGACAGTGTCAACTCCTTACATAAAAGGGTGGATGACATAACAGCTGTGGGACAGCCGGCTTCGCAGCCCGCGCCTGCCCAGGCGTCTCAAAGGCCATCAGGGGCTCAAAAACGCCCGCTCTCTCAGATGGCAGACACAGATGTCGACACGGAGTCTGACTCCAGTGTCGACAAGGTGGAGACATATACACAATCCACTAGGAACATCCGTGACGTGATCCCGGCAATAAAAAATGTGTTATACATTTCTGACTTTAACCCAAGCACCTCTAAAAATGGGTTTTAGGTTTGGGGAGAAAAAACAGGCAGTGTTTTGTTCCCCCATCAGATGAATAAATGAAGTGTGTGAAAGCGTTGGTTCCCCCGTTAAGAAACTAGTAATTTATAAAAAGTTACTGATGGCATACCCTTTCCCGCCAGGTGGATAAGTTACGCTGGGAGATATCCCCTAGGGTGGATAAGGCGCTCACACGTTTGTCAAAAAAGGTGGCACTGGCGTCTTAGGATACGGCCACTTTAATAGGTACCTGTTGATAAAAAACAGGAGGCTATCCTGAAGTCTGTATTTACACACTCAGGTACTAGACTGAGACCTGCAGATAGTGCTGCTGCAGCGTGGTCGGTGACCCTGTCAAACAGGGATACTAGTTGGCAAACATAAAAACATATTAAAGACGTCGTCTTATATATGGGGGATGCACAGAGGGATATTTTGCCGACTGGCATCCAAAATAAATGTAATGTCCATTCTGTCAGGAGGGTATTAGAGACCTGTCACTGGACAGGTGATGCTGACTTAAAAAGCGCATAGAGAGCCTTATAAGGGTGAGGAATTATTTGGGGATGGTCTCTGGGACCTCGTATCCACAGCAACTGCTGGGAAGAAATAATTTTACCTCAGGTTTCCTCACAGACAAAGGTACAGTCCTTTCGGCTTCAGAAAAGCAAGCGGGTCAAATGGCGCTTCCTTTCTGTACAGAGACAAGGGTAGAGGGAAAAAAGCTGCACCAGTCAGCCTGTTCCCAGAATCAAGATTCTTCCCCCGCCTCCTGTGAGGCCACACCATGACGCGGGTGCTCCACAGGTGTAGCCAGGTACGGTGGGGGGCCGTCTCAAAAATTTCAGCAATTAGTGGGCTCGCTCACAGGTGGATCCCTGTTTCTTTCAAGTAGTATTTCAGGGGTACAAGCTGGAATTCGAGATGTCTCCCCCCAGCCGTTTCCTAAAATATGCCTTGCTGACAACTCCCTCAGGCAGGGAGGCTGTGCTAGAGGCAATTAATAAGCGGTATTCCCAGCAGGTAATACTCAAGGTGCCCCTACTTCAACAAGGACGGGGTTACTATTCCACACGGGTTGGGGTACCGAAACCGCATGGTTCGGTGTGACCCATTTTATATTTAAAATCCTTGAACACAAAAATTCAAGTTCAAGATGGAATCGCTCAGGGCGGTTATTCCAAGCCTGGACGAGGGGGATTACATGGTATCCTGGGACATCAAGGATGCTTACCTGCATGTCCCCATTTACCATCCTCGCCAGGAGTACCCCAGAATTGTGGTACAGGATTACCATTACCAAGTCCAGACACTGCCGTTTGGACTGTACATGGCACCGAGGGTGTTTTATCAAGGTAATGGCCGAAATGTTGATACTCCTTCAAAAAAAGGGAGTTGTAATTATCCCGTACTTGGACAATCTCGTTATAAGGGCGAGGTCCAAGGAGCAGTTGGTAGTCGGGGTAGCACTATTTTGGAAAGTGCTACAACAGCATGGTTGGATTCTAAACAGTCCAAAGTCACAGCTGGTTCCTATGACACGTCTACTGTTCCTGGGGATGGTTCTGGACATAAACCAGAAATAGTGTTTCTCCCGGAGGAGAAAGCCAAGGAGTTGTCATCTCTAGTCAGAGACCTCCTGAAGCCAAAATAGGTAGCGGTGCATCATTGCACGCGAGTCCTGGGAAAAATGGTAGCTTCCTACGAAGCAATCCCATTAGGCAGGTTCCATACAAGAACTTTTCAGAGGGACCTGTTGGACAAGTGGTCCGGATCGCATCTTCCGATGCATAGGCTGATAACCCTGTCTCCAAGGACCAGGGTATCTCTACTGTGGTGGCTGCAGAGTGCCCATCTTCAAGAGGGCCGCAGGTTCGGCATACAGGACTAGGTCCTAGTGACCATGGATTCCAGCCTTTGAGGCTGGGAGGCAGTCACACAGGGAAGAAATTTCCAGGGACTTTGGTCAAGTCAGGTTATTTCCCTACACATAAATATTCTGGACCTGAGGGCCATTTACAATGCCCTGAGGCCAGCAAGGCCTCTGCTTCAAAACCAGCCGGTACTGATCCAATCAGACAACATCACGGCAGTCGCCCATGTAAACCAACAGGGCGGCACAAGAAGCAGGATGGCGATGGCAGAAGCCACAAGGATTCTCCGATAGGCGGAAAATCATGTGTTAGCACTGTCAGCAGTGTTCATTCCCGGAGTGGACAACTGGGAAGCAGATCTTCTCAACAGACACGACCTCCACCCGGGAGAATGGGGACTTCCTCCAGAAGTCTTCCAATAGGATTGTACACCATTGGGAAAGGCCACAGGTGGACATGATGGCGTCCCGCCTCAACAAAAAGCTATAAAAGATATTGCACCGGGTCAAGGGACCCTCAGGCGATAGCTATGGACGCTCTGGTAACACCGTGGGTGTACCAGTCGGTTTATGTGTTCTCCCCTCTGCCTCTCATACCAAAGGTACTGAGAATAATAAGAAGGCGAGGAGTAAGAACGATACTCGTGGATGGCCAAGAAGAGCTTGGTACTCAGAACTTCAAGAATTTATATCAGAGGACCCATGGCCTCTGCCACTCAGACAGGACCTGCGGCAGCAGGGGCCCTGTCTGTTCCAAGACTTACCGCGGCTGCGTTTGTCGGCATGGCGGTTGAACGCCGGATCCTGAAGGAAAAGGGCATTCCGGAGGAAGTCATTCCTACGCTTACTAAAGCCAGGAAAGAGGTTACAGCAACTCATTATCACCGCATATGGCGAAAATATGTTGCATGGTGTGAGGCCGAAAGGGCCCCAACAGAGGAATTTCAACTAGGTCGATTTCTGCATTTCCTGCAAGCAGGAGTGACTATGGGCCTTAAATTGGGTTCCATTAAGGTACAGATCTCGGCTCTGTCGATTTTCTTTCAAAAAGAACTAGCTTCAGTACCTGAAGTTCAGACATTTATAAAAGGAGTGCTGCAGAGTCAGCCCCCGTTTGTGCCTCCTGTGGCACCTTGGGATCTCAACGTGGTGTTGAGTTTCTTAAAATCACATTGGTTTGAACCACTAAAAACCGTGGATCTGAAATATCTCACGTGGAAGGTGGTTATGTTATTGGCCTTGGCTTCTGCCAGGCGAGTATCAAAGTTGGCGGCTTTGTCTTGTAAAAGCCCTTATTTGATTTTCCATATGGATAGGGCAGAATTGAGGACTCGTCCCCAGTTTCTCCCAAGGGTGGTGTCAGCGTTTCACCTGAACCAGCCTATTGTGGTGCCTAGGCTACTAGGGACTTGGAGGACTCCAAGTTGCTAGACGTTGTCAGGGCACTGAAAATATATGTTTCCAGAACGGCTAGAGTCAGAAAATCTGACTCGCTGTTTATCCTATATGCACCTAACAAGCTGGGTGCTCCTGCTTCTAAGCAGACTATTGCTCGTTGGGTTTGTAGTACAATTCAGCTTGCACATACTGTGGCAGGCCTGCCACAGCCAAAATCTGTCAATGCCCATTCCACAAGGAAGGTGGGCTCATCTTGGGCGGCTGCCCGAGAGGTCTCGGCTTTACAACTTTGCCGAGCAGCTACTTGGTCAGGGGCAAACACGTTTGCAAAATTCTAGAAATTTGATACCCTGGCTGAGGAGGACCTGGAGTTCTCTCATTCAGTGCTGCAGAGTCATCCGCACTCTCCCGCCCGTTTGGGAGCTTTGGTATAATCCCCATGGTCCTTACGGAGTTCCCAGCATCCACTAGGACGTTAGAGAAAATAAGAATTTACTCACCGGTAATTCTATTTCTCGTAGTCCGTAGTGGATGCTGGGCGCCCATCCCAAGTGCGGTTTATCTGCAATACTTGTACATAGTTATTGTTAACTAAATCGGGTTATTGTTGAGCCATCTGTTGAGAGGCTCTATTGTTTCATACTGTTAACTGTGTTTCATATCACGAGTTGTACGGTGTGATTGGTGTGGCTGGTATGAGTCTTACCCGGGATTCAAAATCCTTCCTTATTGTGTACGCTCGTCCGGGCACAGTACCTAACTGAGGCTTGGAGGAGGGTCATAGTGGGAGGAGCCAGTGCACACCAGGTAGTCTAAGATCTTTCTAGAGTGCCCAGCCTCCTTCGGAGCCCGCTATTCCCCATGGTCCTTACGGAGTTCCCAGCATCCACTACGGACTACGAGAAATAGAATTACCGGTGAGTAAATTCTTATTTTTTTTTTTTTTTTATAAACCTACAAATGCGCTATATTAGTAAAACATGTTTTCTTTTCAACTGCCCACATGTTTTAACAAATCGGCATCTTCCCTAGAGGGTGGTCTTCTGTTTGCCAAAGACCTGTAATCTATTACATCACAACAATATCCTTGGGAGCGCAATGATATTAATAGTGTAGAAGATTGTCTGTCTAGTAGTGCAATGGTGTAAATCAGTTCTTCTTTTGGTGATGGTTTAATGATGGGTGCTATACTCCTTTTTTTTTCCTCAAAAAATACACCCAATAGACACAATCAGCCTCTTGATTTAAAAAAAAATAACCAGATTTGTAATTTTTATAAAAAAATCTTTCAAATTGTTAAATTTTTTTTTTTACACGAAACCTGCTATTGATACCCAACCCAATTCATCAACTGTTGACTTCTTCAGCGGTGTGTCTTAGAAAAAACATTCAATATTTAGTATAAAATGACCTAAACATCCAAGTAATGTAAAGATAAATATTCTAAGGCAGGGCTGGCCAAACCGGTCCTCGAGATCTACCAACAGTTCATGTTTTCCAGGCCTCCTGGAGATCTGTAGAATTGTCAGTTAGGAATGAATGCATCACATCTTAATTAGTAATGACTTCACCTGTGGGACATCGAAGAAACCGTTGTAATTCCTACACCGTTCACCTGATTTGTATGTAAATACCCTCAAATTAAAGCGGAAAATTTGCAGTTAAAGCCCATCTTGTTTGTTTAATTTCAAATCCATTGTGGTGGTGTATAGAGCCCAAAATATGGTAATTGTGTCGATGTCCCAATATTTATGGACCTGACTGTATGTGAATAGTTTAGATTTCAATCAGGACAGCTTTACAGTTTTAGCTATAGCTTGGTTCAAGAACACATTTTGAACAATAAAGGAGCTTTTGTTTTAATCTGCAAGATTTATAATGTGTTTTTCTCTAACGTCCTAGTGGATGCTGGGGACTCCGTAAGGACCATGGGGAATAGACCGGCTCCGCAGGAGACAGGGCACTTTAAGAAAGAATTTGGATACTGGTGTGCTCTGGCTCCTCCCTCTATGTCCCTCCTCCAGACCTCAGTTTGAATTTGTGCCCGGACGAGCTGAGTGCTACTTAGTGAGCTCTCCTGAGCTTGCTATAAGAAAGTATTTTGTTAGGTTTTTTTTTTATTTTCAGAGAGATCTGCTGGCAACAGACTCTCTGCAGCGTGGGACTGAGGGGAGAGAAGCAGCCCTACTCACTGAAGATAGGTCCTGCTTCTTAGGCTACTGGACACCATTAGCTCCAGAGGGATCGTACGCAGGATCTCACCCTTTGTCGTCCGATCCCTGAGCCGCGCCGCCGTCCCCCTCGCAGAGCCGGAAAACAGAAGCCGGCTACAGAAGCAAGAAGACTTCAAAATCAGCGGCAGAAGACTCCAGTCTTCAAACTGAGGTAGCGCACAGCACTGCAGCTGTGCACCATTGCTCCCACATTAAGCCCACATACTCCGGTCACTGTAGGGTGCAGGGCGCAGGGGGGGGGGGGGGGGCATCCTGGGCAGCAATTAGGAACCTCTTGGCAAAAAGTGAGCATATATACAGTTGGGCACTGTATATATGCATGAGCCCCCGCCATTATTTTACACAGAAACGCGGGACAGAAGCCCGCCGCTGAGGGGGCGGGGCTTCTTCCTCAGCACTCACCAGCGCCATTTTCTCTCCACAGCTCCGCTGAGAGGAAGCTCCCCAGGCTCTCCCCTGCAGAAACACGGTAGAAGAGGGTAAAAAAGAGAGGGGGGGCACATAAATTAGGCGCAAAAGCTTTATATACAGCAGCTACTGGGTTAACACTAAGTTACTGTGCGATTCCTGGGACATATAGCGCTGGGGTGTGTGCTGGCATACTCTCTCTCTGTCTCTCCAAAGGGCCTTGTGGGGGAACTGTCTTCAAAAAGAGCATCCCCTGTATGTGTGTGGTGTGTCGGTACGCTTGTGTCGACATGTTTGACGAGGAAGGCTATGTAGAAGCAGAGCGGGAGCAAATGAATGTGGGGTCGCCGCCGACGGCGCCGACACCTGATTGGATGGATATGTGGAAGGTTTTAAATGATAATGTTAATTCCTTGCATAAAAGGTTGGATAAAGTTGAAACCTTAAGACAGTCGGGGTCGCAGCCCATGCCTGATCCTATGTCGCAGAGGCCGTCAGGGTCTCAGAAGCGCCCACTATCCCAAATTGTTGACACAGACACCGACACGGAGTCTGACTCCAGTGTCGGCTATGATGATGCAAAGTTACAGCCTAAATTGGCTAAAGCTATACGTTATATGATTATAGCAATGAAGGAGGTGTTGCACATCACAGAGGAAACCCCAATCCCTGACAAGAGGGTTCATATGTATGGGGAAAAAAGGCAGGAGATGACCTTTCCCCCTTTACATGAGCTAAATGAGTTATGTGAAAAGGCTTGGGAATCTCCAGATAAAAAACTGCAGATTTCCAAACGGATGCTTATGGCGTATCCTTTCCCGCCAACGGACAGGTTACGCTGGGAATCCTCCCCTAGGGTGGACAAAGCTCTCACACGCTTATCCAAAAGGGTAGCCCTGCCGTCACAGGATACGGCCACCCTAAAAGATGCTGCGGAAAGAAAGCAAGAGGGTACCCTGAAGTCCATTTATATACATTCAGGTACCTTACTAAGGCCGGCAATTGCGTCGGCCTGGGTGTGTAGTGCTGTAGCAGCATGGACGGATACCTTATCTGAGGAACTTGATACCTTGGACAAGGATACTATATTAATGACCCTGGAGCATATAAAAGACGCTGTCCTATATATGAGAGATGCTCAAAGAGACATTAGCCTTCTGGGCTCTAGAATAAATGCAATGTCGATTTCTGCCAGAAGGGTCCTGTGGACTCTGCAATGGACAGGCGATGCCGACTCAAAAAGGCACATGGAGGTTTTACCTTACAAGGGTGAGGAGTTGTTTGGGGAAGGTCTCTCGGACCTGGTCTCCACAGCTACTGCTGGAAAGTCAATTTTTTTGCCATATGTTTCCTCACAACCTAAGAAAGCACCGTATTACCAAATGCAGTCCTTTCGATCACAAAAAGGCAAGAAAGTCCGAGGTGCATCCTTTCTTGCCAGAGGCAGGGGCAGAGGAAAGAAGCTGCACAACACAGCTAGTTCCCAGGAACAGAAGTCCTCCCCGGCTTCCACTAAATCCACCGCATGACGCTGGGGCTCCACAGGCGGAGCTAGGCCCGGTGGGGGCGCGTCTCCAAAATTTCAGCCACAAGTGGGTTCACTCCCAGGTGGATCCCTGGGCGATAGAGATTGTGTCTCAGGGATAAAAGCTGGAATTCGAAGAGATGCCCCCTCACCGATACCTCAAATCGGCCCTGCCAGCTGCCCCCTTAGAGAGGGAAACAGTGTTAGCTGCAATTCACAAATTGTATCTTCAGCAGGTGGTGGTCGAGGTTCCCCTCCTACAACAAGGAAAGGGTTATTATTCGACCATGTTTGTGGTACCGAAACCGGACGGTTCGGTCAGACCCATATTGAATTTAAAATCCCTGAACATATACCTGAAAAGGTTCAAGTTCAAGATGGAATCGCTCAGAGCGGTCATCGCAAGCCTGGAAGGGGGGGATTTTATGGTGTCTCTGGACATAAAGGATGCATACCTTCATGTCCCCATTTATCCACCTCATCAGGCGTACCACAGATTTGTGGTACAGGATTGTCATTACCAATTCCAGACGTTGCCGTTTGGTCTCTCCACGGCACAGAGAATATTTACCAAGGTAATGGCGGAAATGATGGTGCTCCTGCGAAAGCAAGGGGTCACAATTATCCCATACTTGGACGATCTACTCATAAAGGCGAGGTCCAGAGAGCAGTTGCTGATCAGCGTAGCACACTCTCGGGAAGTGTTACAACAGCACGGCTGGATTCTAAATGTTCCAAAGTCGCAGTTGATTCCTACGACTCGTCTGCCCTTCCTGGGCATGATTCTGGACACAGACCAGAAGAGGGTCTATCTCCCGATGGAGAAGGCTCAGGAGCTCATGACACTGGTCAGAGACCTATTAAAACCAAAACAGGTGTCGGTGCATCACTGCACGCGAGTCCTGGGAAAGATGGTGGCATCATACGAGGCCATTCCCTTCGGCAGGTTCCTTGCGAGGACCTTTCAATGGGATCTGTTGGACAAGTGGTCCGGATCACATCTACAGATGCATCGGCTGATCACCCTATCCCCCAGGGCCAGGGTGTCTCTCCTGTGGTGGCTGCAGAGTGCTCACCTTCTAGAGGGCCGCAGATTCGGCATTCAGGACTGGGTCCTGGTGACCACGGATGCAAGCCTCCGAGGGTGGGGGGCAGTCACACAGGGAAGAAATTTCCAAGGTCTGTGGTCAAGTCAGGAGACTTGCCTTCACATCAATATCCTGGAACTAAGGGCCATATACAACGCCCTAAGTCAAGCGGAGACCCTGCTTCGCGACCAATCGGTGCTGATTCAGTCAGACAACATCACCGCAGTGGCTCATGTAAACCGCCAAGGCGGCACAAGGAGCAGGGTGGCGATGGCGGAAGCCACCAGAATTCTTAGTTGGCGGAAAATCACGTAAGAGCACTGTCAGCAGTGTTCATTCCGGGAGTGGACAACTGGGAAGCAGACTTCCTCAGCAGGCACGACCTCCACCCGGGAGAGTGGGGACTTCATCAAGAAGTCTTCACGCAGATTGCAAGGCGGTGGGAACTGCCACAGGTGGACATGATGGCATCCCGCCTCAACAAAAAGCTACAGAGATATTGCGCCAGGTCAAGAGACCCTCAGGCGATAGCTGTAGACGCACTAGTGACACCGTGGGTTTTCCAGTCGGTTTATGTATTTCCTCCTCTTCCTCTCATACCAAAGGTGCTGAGAATCATAAGAAAAAGAGGAGTGAGAACGATATTCATTGTTCCGGATTGGCCAAGAAGGACTTGGTATCCAGATCTGCAAGAAATGCTCACGGAGGACCCATGGCCTCTGCCTCTAAGACAGGACTTGTTGCAACAGGGGCCCTGTCTGTTCCAAGACTTACCACGGCTGCGTTTGACGGCATGGCGGTTGAACGCCGGATCCTAGCAGAAAAAGGCATTCCGGATGAGGTTATTCCTACGCTGATAAAGGCTTGGAAGGACGTGACTGCTAAACATTATCACCGTATATGGCGAAAATATGTTGCTTGGTGTGAGGCCAGGAATGCTCCTACGGAGGAATTCCAGCTGGGCCGTTTCCTTCACTTCCTACAGTCGGGAGTGACTTTGGGCCTGAAATTGGGTTCAATTAAGGTCCAGATTTCGGCCCTATCCATTTTCTTTCAAAAAGAACTGGCTTCTCTTCCTGAAGTCCAGATGTTTGTAAAGGGAGTGCTGCATATTCAGCCCCCTTTTGTGCCTCCAGTGGCACCTTGGGATCTTAACGTGGTGATAAGTTTCCTGAAGTCACACTGGTTTGAGCCACTTAAAACCGTGGAGTTAAAATTTCTCACGTGGAAGGTGGTCATGCTATTAGCCTTGGCTTCAGCTAGGCATGTGTCAGGGGCTTTTATGTGACAAAGCCGCTAATTCTATCTGGTTTTCCATATGGACAGGGCAAAATTGCGGACCCGTCCTCAATTTCTGCAAAAGTGGTGTCATCCTTTCATATCAACCAACCTATTGTGGTGCCTGTGGCTACTCGTGACTTGGAGGATTCCGAGTTACTAGATGTGGTCAGGGCTTTGAAGGTTTATGTAGCCAGAACGGCTAGAGTCCGGAAAACTGAGTCGCTGTTTATCCTGTATGCATCCAACAAGCTGGGTGCTCCTGCTTCAAAGCAAACTATTGCTCGCTGGATCTGTAACACGATTCAGCAGGCTCATTCTGCGGCTGGATTGCCGCTTCCAAAATCAGTAAAAGCCCACTCCACAAGGAAGGTGGGCTCTTCTTGGGCGGCTGCCCGAGGGGTCTCGGCATTACAGCTTTGCCGAGCAGCTACTTGGTCAGGTTCAAACACCTTTGCCAAGTTCTACAAGTTTGATACCCTGGCTGAGGAGGACCTTGTGTTTGCTCATTCGGTGCTGCAGAGTCATCCGCACTCTCCCGCCCGTTTGGGAGCTTTGGTATAATCCCCATGGTCCTTACGGAGTCCCCAGCATCCACTAGGACGTTAGAGAAAATAAGATTTTACTTACCGGTAAATCTATTTCTCGTAGTCCGTAGTGGATGCTGGGCGCCCGTCCCAAGTGCGGACTTCTTCTGCAATAATTGTATATAGTTATTGCTTAAATGAGGGTTATGTTTGCTTGCATCAGGGTTGATCTGATGCTCCATTGTTGTTGTTCATACTGTTAACTGGGTAAGTTTATCACAAGTTATACGGTGTGATTGGTGTGACTGGTATGAGTCTTGCCCTGGATTCCAAAATCCTTTCCTTGTACTGTCAGCTCTTCCGGGCACAGTTTCTCTAACTGAGGTCTGGAGGAGGGACATAGAGGGAGTAGCCAGAGCACACCAGTATCCAAATTCTTTCTTAAAGTGCCCTGTCTCCTGCGGAGCCCGTCTATTCCCCATGGTCCTTACGGAGTCCCCAGCATCCACTACGGACTACGAGAAATAGATTTACCGGTAAGAAAAATCTTATTTTCTTTATCTTGAAGCTGTATTTTTCTAGGACTTTATCCTTTATTAATATTCACTTTACACTTTCTCTCTAGTCTTCTGGTAATTACAAGTGTCTTTCTTCTTGATTTCTGAATGTTGAGAGAATGTAACCTGATCTAAGGGAGGAATTAAATTGCTGGCGACTTGTTCACCTGGTTGAGTTCCTGCAACACCTGCCGCACTTCATGGCAGTGGGATCTCGCTCAAAAGTGTTCTCTACCCCATAGGGTAGCGTGCACTTTTAAATGTCAATAAATAGGATTGAAAATGTACTTGGGAGGGATAGTGTTGCATAGAAGTTGGTGGTGGAGGCTGTAAAAAGTTGTATTAAACCTTACATCAGAGTTTTCCAAAGTCCAGATGGTTAGTTGCAATTGACTAAGGTACTAATTAAGTCACCTATGCTCAAACAAGGATATCATTCAAACCTGGACTGTAATGGCATAGTTTGGGAAACTCTGCTATACATTGTGTAAGGATGGGAGTTTTATAGGTAATGGTCATCCCTTGAGTCTTAGTGCGCTTGTCCTTTTTATTTAGTTGCGATCGTGAAATCTTTTGGGTTCTAGCACTTTATACCCCATCTTCCACTGTTGGTAAAACACAACCAGTTACAAAAGTGTGTGTCCTAGCCAGTGACTAACCACCACTAGCATTCAGATTGATGCAGTGGTCATTCACTGGAACAATGAGTAAAACATCATTTTTCAAAGAAACAAAATTGTGTGCTGTTGTAGAAATTAGTAATATTTAAAGAAATTAGTATAATTGAATTTTACCCACAACTAAGTCCTTTCCCATAGACGGGGAAAGACCAAAGAAAGGTACTCCTTTTTGGGGCACACTTTTTTGTTTGGTACATTAAAATATAGCTTTTATTTCAATCCGTTAAAGCTTATATAAGCACCAACAACTAATTCAGAGTCTGTTACATGTGATCATATTCCCTTTACTTTGCATTATATGTTGGTTTAACTATTTCTGTTGCTATCAGAAGTCCTGTGCGGAGTATAACCCGATTTTTCAGGCCCCCTTTTGCTGTAACTATAATTGAATCTTGTAATTTGTAGACTAGAAAGGATAAATATAAGGTACTTTGTATGTGGGGCTGCAGTCAGAATCCTGACAGTCATCCAGATAGTCAGAATCCTGACGGATCCTAAAGGTAAGTTCGAGGGTTGAGGGGTTAGGGTTGGGCTGCAGGAGGGATGAGTGAGGGTTAGGCTTAAAATACCAGGAT